>NC_069504.1:1058042795-1058062795 GCF_027579735.1 Bombina bombina | reverse complement strand
TAGCACAGGTATAGGAACAACACTATACCAGAAACCAACAGACAGGAATTCTGTGTTACACGCACACAGCTGTCATCCATCATCCCTACTCAGGGCCATACCCCGGGGCCAGATGTCTAGAGTAAATAGAAACAATAGCAACACTGAAGTTATGAGGACACAGCTCCAGGACATGGCAAAGAAATTCCTGGTAAGGGGATATAAATGGGAACATCTACTTGAATGTATGAGTGAACAGGATGATCCTAATAAGAGGTCTGAGAAAGATGACACCAAACGGATGACATTTGTAACAAAGTATTGTCCAGATACGAAGAATATAGGACACTATTTAAGTACCCACTGGCACATCATCAAGGGCGATCCAGCTATACCTTTCGGAGAGTGGGAGAGTGGGGTTCAAGAGAAACCGTAATTTGAGGGACCAACTGGTGGTGACTGATCCCAAACACTGCTATGACAAAAAAAAAACCTGGCTATCTACTAGCAAGAAAGGGTGTTACCGCTGCAGTGGGTGCACCACATGTCACTTGATGATTCCCGGGGCCACATTCCATCACCCGGATACGAATTCAAGCTATAAAATTCAGTTCTTCCTTACCTGTACCACAACACACGTGGTTTACTTAATCAATTGTCCATGTGGACTGTTCTATGTAGGGAAAACGGTTGATGATGCCCGTACCCGCATGGCCAACCATAGATCGGCCATTAGAACAACCATTAAGAAACAAGGGAGTGACCAACCGGTGGCACATTTTGCCACTAGCGGACCTAAGGTTCAAGATTATTGACCATGTTCCCATCCCCCCAAGAGGAGGGGACAGAGACCGAAAATTATTACAACTAGAATCCAAGTGGATATTCAAATTAAATACCATACGGCCAAGGGGACTGAACGTGAACCTGGATTGGCACTGTTTTCTTTAACTGAAGTGGATGACTGTGAAGAACCTTTGCCTGAGCAGAATCATACAGCTGATGGACTAGTTACACCAATATAGCTCGGCCTGTGAGAGTCCATGATCCATTTATATGTCTCACTCTTGCTTTTACCTTTTAATTTCTCCCTTTCTTCTTTGTTCCGCTTTCTTCTTTCGTCTTTTTCTTGCAGGTGTCTCCTTTTTTCTCTTTCTTTCCCCTGTCCACTGTGGTTCTTCTCCTTATTCATGTTTCTTCTTTCCCTGGTGTTCACTTTATTTTGTATGTATCCACCTTAGTCCAGTTTATACTTATTTTTCTATTTTCTTTCTTTTTTATTCTGTCCCATTATTATTTTTGGTACTAATTTTTGGGTTTTATCCTTTGATCCTATTTAATTCACTTTATTTTATTTTGTCTATTCTCCTTTTGCTTATTTCCATGGCTTTGATCACGTTTCTTCACTGGGGTATCTTTATTAATTTTTTATTATTTTTATTTTTTGTTTTTCACTTCCTCTTTCAGTTTATCTTAGTTTTATTCCTTTTTATATTTTATGTTTGCTTATGTCATCTTATTTGTATGTTTTTCTTTTGTGATATTCACTTATGTGATGTTCTTTTATGTTTTTTACATTTGTATTGTGTTGAGCATGTCTTTTTCTATGTATTTATTTGGGATATACTCTGCTTCTTGTGCAGACACCGTATGTGGATCTGTAGGCATCCATCTTCGTTTTGTCTGGGGTGTGATATGTATACTTCGTGCAGCATACAGAAGGTGCACATAGTGGCTTTATGATGTGGAGTTGTCTAACTTATATAGATGGCCTTTCACTAGATACTTTGTTTCAGTATAGCCTCTAATTTTGGGCCGTTTTCCAAGGCTCTTTGCCGGCAATTGGAAGCTTTAATGTGTGCATAGCCATTCGCCATAGTTTTTTATGTACCGTTGCCATGGCAACCTCTTACACTGTGTGGTTAGGTTGCATGGATGACGTCAGCACACTTAGCCGCATGGTGTGTGCTTAGGATTTTACGTTTGTCACTCCTGGACCTACTCACACCAGGTACCTTATACAGTGTTAATATTTGGTGCACATATGGGGTCCTATGATTGCGTCTGGTTTATACTCATGTATATTCATGTAAATTAATACTGACCATGTTTTAACTCTGGGCTTGCTAGCCATAGTCCATTTGACAGTATTAAGGTCTATTGATGTTTTTAAGGACTATAGTTCCCCTCAGACCTTGCTATCACTTAATATGTGCAGTTTGATATTGAAGATTTAACCTGCTCTGTGTCCATTAGGCCGATTATATATTATATAGTTTTATATTTTACCACAAGTGCACATTGTATGGATATTATATTCACAACATTACACAACACGTCTCTATTAAGAATATACGTTAGGGGACACTTTACTTGCAACACAGGTAAAATGCAATGTACTATTGATTGATTTATTTGTATGTTTTGCACCTGTATTGTATTCCAACATTTATGTACATTAGCATGTTTGTAGGGTATTACACCTTTGGATATCAATTATTTTATCATTTGTTTATTTTCCATATATTGCTTTTGAGATGAGCATTTGATTATTACTGTACTTGATTTGTGAATTTTTTGTTGTTGAGGATCACTATGGCGCAATTTTCACTGGGGGAGGAGTTTGTTTGGCTATATATTTTCAATTGCTGTTTATTTGGGTTTGTCTGAGGAAGGGGAGTGTGTCCCGAAACGTCACGCTTGATTAAATTATTATTTGATTAAAAGACCAGTGAGTGCCTTCCTTATCTCTCACACACACAATATATATATATATATATATATATATATATATATATATATATATATATATATATATATATATATATATATACACACACACCAAAGGTTTTTTTTTTGGTTAAACACACCACAAAAGGACTGTTTAATCATAACACACATATTGTGGCTGTGCTACCAAAGTGACCAAAACAAATCCCTTCCCTTTGGTTAATGCACGCCACCCAGTCCAGGTGTGTTCCAGATAATGTAATTGTGATATACTTAATAAGCTAGAAAGCTTCACACTGTGTAGACATAACCTGCTGCAGTGTGGAAAATGGTTAGTGTTAGGACCAGTCTAATGTGGGACACCTTGTAAGTGGTGACTGGCTTAGCAGAATATGATTATATTATGTGACTAAGATCACATTTCATTTAAAAGGTATTTTTAACAGGCAAAGAAAATTTTGCAGCATAAATATAAGTCAATATTATTGCAAGATGTTAATCCCAATTTTATTTGAACTATGTAAGTATATTTAGCAGAGAGAAGTATATTTGTTTTTGCAGCACAAATATAAGCCAATATTATTGCGAGATGTTTATCCCAATCTTATTAGAAGCTATGTAAGTATATTTGGCAGACAGAAGCATATACAAATATGCCATGAAAGAATGGACTTAAGTGGTTGGATGTGCACCAATACTTTTTGTTGACATATATACACACACATACACACACACACACACACACACATACATACATACATATATACACATACATACATACACACACACATATATATATATTATTTCTTTCATGTAATTGGCAAGAGTCCATGAGCTAGTGACGTATGGGATATACAATCCTACCAGGAGGGGCAAAGTTTCCCAAACCTCAAAATGCCTGTAAATACACCCCTCACCACACCCACAATTCAGTTTTTCCAAACTTTGCCTCCTATGGAGGTGGTGAAGTAAGTTTGTGCTAAGATTTCTACGTTGATATGCGCTTCTCAGCATGGATGTGAAGGGAGTATCACCTATTGAATGCAATGGGTTTCCTCACGGGGATCTATTTCATAGGTTCTCTGCTATCGGTCGTAGAGATTCATCTCCTACCTCCCTTTTCAGATCGACGATATACTCTCATATTCCATTACCTCTACTGATAACTGTTTCAGTACTGGTTTGGCTATCTGCTATATGTGGATGGGTGTCTTCAGGTAAGTATGTTTTCATTACTTAAGACACTCTCAGCTATGGTTTGGCACTTTATGTATTTATATAAAGTTCTAAATATATGTATTGTACTTATATTTGCCATGATTCAGGTTTCAGTATATTTTCCTTTTGCAGACTGTCAGTTTCATATCTGGGAAATGCATTTTTTAGAAATTTATTTCTTACCTGGGGTGTAGTCTTTTCAATTGACTGTCATTTTTCAAATTCGCGGGCAGAATTAGGCTCGCGAGGGCACAAAATGCTAAAGTTTATTGCGTCATTATTGGCGCGAGATTTTTTTTGGCGCGAAGTTACGTTCGTTGACGCAATTTGTCATTTCCGGCGTCTTAGTTGACGCCGGGTCCTTTCACAAGGTTGAGTCATCTATGACTCGAGTGTCGTTTTCCAGACGATTTTGGCACCAAAAAAATATTTTTCTGTTTGTTGTGCGTCATACTTGGCGCAAAATATTTTCATTATTTTAGACCCCATTCCGATTTGCCTCTTGCTTTTTCTATGTCAGAGGGCTGTTTTTTCCCATTCCTGAAACTGCCATATAAGGAAATTGACAATTTTGCTTTATATGTTGTTTTTTCCTCTTACATTTGCAAGATGTCTCAATCTGATCCTGTCTCAGAATTCACTGTTGGATCCCTGCTGCCTGATAACAGTTCTAACAAAGCTAAGTGCATTTGTTGTAAACTTGTGGTGATTATACCTCCAGCTGTGGTTTGTAATAGTTGTCATGATAAACTTGCATTTTTCTGATTTACATGCAGAAAATGTATCCATCAGTAGTAGTTTATTACCTGTTGCTGTTCCCTCAACATCTAATGCACAAGATATGCCTGTAAATTTAAAAGAATTTATTTCTGATTCTATTCAGAAGGCTTTGTCTGCCATTACGCCTTCTAATAAACGTAAAAGGTCTTTTAAAACTTCTCATAAGGTTGATGAAATTTCAAATGACCAGCAACATACTGAATTATCCTTCTCTGATGAGCATCTATCTGATTCAGAAGTATCTGCCTCAGATATTGACATTGATAAAACCTCTTATTTATTTAAAATGGAGTAAATTCGTTCTTTGTTAAAAGAAGTGTTGATTACATTGGTTATGGAGGAAACTAGTCCTCTTGATATTAAAACTAGTAAACGTTTAAATTCTGTTTATAAACCTCCTGTGGTTATTCCAGAGGTTTTTCCAGTTCCTGATGCTATTTCCGATATGATTTCTAAGGAATGGAATAAGCCTGGTACTTCTTTTATTCCTTCTTTGAGGTTTAAAAAATTGTATCCTTTGCCAGAAGTTAGATTGGAGTTTTGGGAAAAAATCCCAAAGTTGATGGGGCTCTCTCTACTCTTGCTAAACGAACTACTATTCCTACGGAAGATAGTAGTACTTTTAAAGATCCTTTAGATAGGAAATTTCCTAATCTAAGGAAAGCTTATTTATATTCAGGTCATTTAGGCCTGCAATTTCTTTGGCTGATGTTGCAGCTGCTTCAACTTTTTGGTTGGATATTTTAGCGCAACAAGTATCGGATCATGATTTGTCTAGCATTGTTAAGTTGATTCAACATGCTAATAATTTCATTTGTGATGCCATTTTTGATATCAAAATTGCTGTTAAATCTATGTCTTTAGCTATTTTAGCTAGAAGAGCTTTGTGGCTCAATTTTTGGAATGCTGATATGACTTCTAAGTCCAGATTGCTATCTCTTTCTTTAAAAGGTAATAAATTATTTGGTTCTCAGTTGGATTCAATAATTTCAACTGTTACTGGGGGGGACGGGAGGGAGTTTTTTTTTGCCTCAGGATAAAAAACCTAAGGGTAAATCTAAAGCTTTTAACCGTTTTTGTTCCTTTCAACAAAAAGAACAGAAACCTAATCCTTCCCCCAAGGAATCTGCTTCCAATTGGAAGCCTTCTTCAAATTGGACTAAATCCAAGCCATTTAACCCTTTGGCTGCTAAGCCATTTCCCACCTGGGTGCTAATATTTTTTTTTTATTATTGAAAATTTTGAAAACTTTTTTTTTTTTACTTTTTAATTTTTTTTTTACAGACCCCCAAGACTTACACTAATTACCTTTCCAACAATGGGTCTTGGGGGTCTGTAGCTGCTTAGATGCCTGAGATACAGGCTTCTAAGCAGCATGCCCCCTCCTCCTATACTTAACATTGCTAAGTATAAATAAAGTTGCGCGGTGACATCATCACGTAATAGCGCGTGACGTCACCGCGCATCATGTGAGGCCCCGGCGATGCCTATCACTCTACAGGCACGATCGCCGGGGTAGGAGCAGCCCAGATCTCCCTCAAGGTGGGAGAGTGCTAGTGACGGCTCTAAGCCGTCATTAGCACCAGAGTGAGAAACTCTGTGACGACTTAGAGCCGTCATTAGCACTCAGAGGGTTAAGAGATCAAAACCAGCACCCAAGTCCGCATGAAGGTACGGCCCTCATTCCAGCTCAGCCGGTAGTGGGCAGATTAAAATTTTTCAAAGAAGTTTGGATCAATTCGGTCCAAAATCATTGGATTCAGAGTTATCTCTCAGGGGTACAGAATAGGATTCAGAGTAAGACCGCCTGTGAGAAGATTTTTTCTCTAACGCATTCCGGTAAACCCAGTAAAGGCTCAGGTTTTCTGAAGTGTGTTTCAGACCGGAGTGGTCAGGGGTAATCATGCCAGTTCCGTTTCAGGAACAGTGTCCGGGGTTTTATTCAAATCTATTCATTGTCCCAAAGAAAGAAAAAATTCATTCAGACCAGTTTTGGATCTAAAGATTTTGAATCGATATGTAAGAGTACCAACTTTCAAAATGGTGACTATAAGGACTATTCTGCTTTTTGTTCAGCAAGGGCATTATATGTCCACAATAGACTTACAGGATGCATATCTTCATATTTCGATTCATCCAGATCACTATCAGTTCCTGAGATTCTCTTTTCTAGACAAGCATTATCAATTTGTTGCTCTTGCTTTTGGCCTAGCAACAGCTCCAAAAATCTTTTCAAAGGTTCTAGGTGCCCTACTCTCTGTAATCAGAGAGCAGGGTATTGCAGTATTTCCTTATTTGGACGATATCTTGGTATTTGCTCAGTCTTTACGTTCTGCAGAATCTCACGCGAATCAACTAGTGTTGTTTCAGATAGATTCAGTGTCCATGACTTTGTCTCTAACAGACAAGAGACGTTTGAAATTGGTCGCAGCCTGTCGGAACCTTCAGTCGCTATGTGCATGGAAGTGTTAGGTCTCATGACTGCAGGATTGTATGCGATCCCCTTTGCTCGTTTTCATGAGACCTCTCCAGCTTTGTATGCTGAACCAATGGTGCAGGGATTATACAAGGATATCACAATTAATTATCCTTAAATCCCAATGTTCGACTTTCTCTGACTTGGTGGTTAGATCACCATCGTATAATTCTAGGGGCCTCTTTCGTTCGTCCAACCTGGACTGTGATCACAACAGATGCGAGTCTCTCAGGTTGGGGAGCTGTTTGGGGATTTGACAGCACAAGGAGTTTGGAAATCTCAAGAGGCGAGATTACCAATCAATATATAACCGTTCATTTGTTTTCAGACAGACAATATCACAACTGTGGCATATGTCAATCATCAGGGTGGGACTCACAGTCCCATAGCTATGAAAGTAGTATCTCTGATACTTTCTTGGGCAGAATCCAGCCCTAGTCTAATTTCTGCGGTACATATCCCAGGTGTAGACAATTGGGAAACGGATCTCAGCCGTCAGACTTTACATCCGGGGGAGTGGTCGCTCCATCCAGATGTGTTTTCTCAGATTGTTCAGATGTGGGGTCTTCCAGAAAACAGAATTTATGCTTACCTGATAAATTACTTTCTCCAATGGTGTGTCCGGTCCACGGCGTCATCCTTACTTGTGGGATATTCTCTTCCCCAACAGGAAATGGCAAAGAGCCCAGCAAAGCTGGTCATATGATCCCTCCTAGGCTCCGCCTACCCCAGTCATTCGACCGACGTACAGGAGGAAATATGCATAGGAGAAACCACATGATACCGTGGTGACTGTAGTTAGAGAAAATAATTCATCAGACCTGATTAAAAAACCAGGGCGGGCCGTGGACCGGACACACCGTTGGAGAAAGTAATTTATCAGGTAAGCATAAATTCTGTTTTCTCCAACATAGGTGTGTCCGGTCCACGGCGTCATCCTTACTTGTGGGAACCAATACCAAAGCTTTAGGACACGGATGAAGGGAGGGAGCAAATCAGGTCACCTAAATGGAAGGCACCACGGCTTGCAAAACCTTTCTCCCAAAAATAGCCTCTGAAGAAGCAAAAGTATCAAATTTGTAAAATTTGGCAAAAGTGTGCAGTGAAGACCAAGTCGCTGCCTTACATATCTGGTCAACAGAAGCCTCGTTCTTGAAGGCCCATGTGGAAGCCACAGCCCTAGTGGAGTGAGCTGTGATTCTTTCAGGAGGCTGCCGTCCGGCAGTCTCATAAGCCAAACGGATAATGCTTTTAAGCCAAAAGGAAAGAGAGGTAGAAGTTGCTTTTTGACCTCTCCTTTTACCAGAATAAACAACAAACAAAGAAGAAGTTTGTCTGAAATCTTTAGTGGCCTCTAAATAGAATTTTAGAGCACGGACTACGTCCAAATTGTGTAACAAACGTTCCTTCTTTGAAACTGGATTCGGGCACAAAGAAGGTACAACTATCTCCTGGTTAATATTCTTGTTGGAAACAACTTTCGGAAGAAAACCAGGCTTAGTACACAAAACCACCTTATCTGCATGGAACACCAGATAGGGCGGAGAACACTGCAGAGCAGATAACTCTGAAACTCTTCTAGCAGAAGAAATTGCAACCAAAAACAAAACTTTCCAAGATAATAACTTAATATCTACGGAATGTAAGGGTTCAAACGGAACCCCTTGAAGAACTGAAAGAACTAGATTGAGACTCCAGGGAGGAGTCAAAGGTCTGTAAACAGGCTTGATTCTAACCAGAGCCTGAACAAACGCCTGAACGTCTGGCACAGCTGCCAGCCTTTTGTGAAGTAAAACAGATAACGCAGAAATCTGTCCCTTCAGAGAACTTGCAGATAATCCCTTCTCCAAACCCTCTTGTAGAAAGGATAAAATCCTAGGAATTTTTATCTTGTTCCATGGGAATCCTTTAGATTCACACCAATAGATATATTTTTTCCATATCTTATGGTAAATTTTTCTAGTTACAGGCTTTCTAGCCTGAATAAGAGTATCTATTACAGAATCTGAAAACCCACGCTTTGATAAAATCAAGCGTTCAATCTCCAAGCAGTCAGTTGGAGAGAAACCAGATTCGGATGTTCGAATGGACCTTGAACAAGAAGGTCCTGTCTCAAAGGTAGCTTCCATGGTGGAGCCGATGACATATTCACCAGGTCTGCATATCAAGTCCTGCGTGGCCACGCAGGAGCTATCAAGATCACCGAAGCCCTCTCCTGGTTGATCCTGGCTACCAGCCTGGGAATGAGAGGAAACGGTGGGAAAACATAAGCTAGGTTGAAGGTCCAAGGTGCTACTAGAGTCGCCTTGGGATCCCTGGATCTGGACCCGTAACAAGGAACCTTGAAGTTCTGACGAGACGCCATCAGATCCATGTCTGGAATGCCCCATAATTGAGTTATTTGGGCAAAGATTTCCGGGTGGAGTTCCCACTCCCCCGGATGGAATGTCTGACGACTCAGAAAATCCGCTTCCCAATTTTCCACTCCTGGGATGTGGATTGCAGACAAGTGGCAGGAGTGATCCTCCGCCCATTGAATTATCTTGGTCACTTCCTCCATCGCCAGGGAACTCCTTGTTCCCCCCTGATGGTTGATATAAGCAACTGTCGTCATGTTGTCTGATTGAAACCTTATGAATTTGGCCTTTGCTAGATGAGGCCAAGCTTTGAGAGCATTGAATATCGCTCTCAGTTCCAGAATGTTTATCGGGAGAAGAGATTCTTCCCGAGACCATAGACCCTGAGCTGGCGTCGGTCGTGACAATGACCCACTCTGGTCTGCGGAAGCTCATTCCCTGTGACAGATTGTCCAGGATTAGCCACCAACGGAGTGAATCTCTGGTCCTTTGATCTACTTGAATCGTCGGAGACAAGTCTGTATAATCCCCATTCCACTGTCTGAGCATGCACAGTTGTAATGGTCTTAGATGGATTCGTGCAAAAGGAACTATGTCCATTGCTGCAACCATCAATCCTATTACTTCCATGCACTGCGCTATGGAAGGACGAAGAACAGAATGAAGAACTTGACAAGAGCTTAGAAGTTTTGATTTTCTGACCTCTGTCAGAAAAATTCTCATTTCTAAGGAGTCTATTATTGTTCCCAAGAAGGGAACTCTTGTTGACGGGGAAAGAGAACTTTTTTCTATGTTTACTTTCCATCCGTGAGATCTGAGAAAGGCTAGGACGATGTCCGTATGAGCCTTTGCTTTTGACAGAGACGACGCTTGAATCAGGATGTCGTCCAAGTACGGTACTACTGCAATGCCCCTTGGTCTTAGAACCGCTAGAAGGGACCCTAGTACCTTTGTGAAAATTCTCGGAGCAGTGGCTAATCCGAATGGAAGTGCCACAAACTGGTAATGCTTGTCCAGAAAAGCGAACCTTAGGAACTGATGATGTTCCTTGTGGATAGGAATATGGAGGTACGCATCCTTTAAATCCACCGTGGTCATGAATTGACCTTCCTGGATGGTAGGAAGGATCGTTCGAATGGTTTCCATTTTGAACGATGGAACCCTGAGAAATTTGTTTAGGATCTTGAGATCTAGAATTGGTCTGAACGTTCCCTCTTTTTTGGGAACTATGAACAGGTTGGAGTAAAACCCCATCCCTTGTTCTCTTATTGGAACTGGATGAATTACTCCCATCCTTAACAGGTCTTCTACACAATGTAAGAATGCCTGTCTTTTTATTTGGTTTGAAGATAATTGAGACCTGTGGAACCTTCCCCTTGGGGGTAGTTCCTTGAATTCCAGGAGATAACCTTGAGAAACTATTTCTAGTGCCCAAGGATCCTGAACATCTCTTGCCCAAGCCTGAGCAAAGAGAGAAAGTCTGCCCCCCACCAGATCCGATCCCGGATCGGGGGCCATCCCTTCATGCTGTTTTGGTAGCAGTGGCAGGCTTCTTGGCCTGCTTACCCTTGTTCCAGCCTTGCATCGGTCTCCAGGCTGGTCTGGGTTGAGAAGTATTACCCTCTTGCTTAGAGGATGTAGAAGTAGAGGCTGGTCCGTTTCTGCGAAAGGGACGAAAATTAGGCTTATTTCTAGCCTTAAAAGACCTATCCTGAGGAAGGACGTGGCCCTTTCCTCCGGTGATGTCTGAAATAATCTCTTTCAAATCAGGCCCAAACAGTGTTTTGCCCTTGAAAGGGATGTTAAGCAATTTTGTCTTGGAAGACACATCCGCTGACCAAGACTTCAGCCAGAGCGCTCTGCGCGCCACAATAGCAAACCCTGAATTTTTCGCCGCTAATCTCGCTAATTGCAAAGCGGCATCTAGAATAAAAGAGTTAGCCAATTTAAGTGCATGAACTCTGTCCATAACCTCCTCATACGAAGATTCTTTATTGAGCGACTTTTCTAGTTCTTCGAACCAGAAACACGCTGCCGTAGTGACAGGAACAATGCATGAAATTGGTTGAAGAAGGTAACCTTGCTGAACAAACATTCTTTTAAGCAAACCCTCTAATTTTTTATCCATAGGATCTTTAAAAGCACAACTATCTTCTATGGGAATAGTAGTGCGTTTGTTTAGAGTAGAGACCGCCCCCTCGACCTTAGGGACTGTCTGCCATAAGTCCTTTCTGGGGTCGACTATAGGAAATAATTTCTTAAATATAGGGGGAGGCACAAAAGGTATGCCGGGCCTTTCCCATTCCTTGTTTACTATGTCCGCCACCCGCTTGGGTATAGGAAAAACATCGGGGGGCACCGGAACCTCTAGGAACTTGTCCATCTTACATAATTTCTCTGGAATGACCAAATTGTCACAATCATCCAGAGTAGATAATACCTCCTTAAGCAGTGCGCGGAGATGTTCTAATTTAAATTTAAATGTTACAACATCAGGTTCAGCTTGTTGAGAAATTTTTCCTGAATCTGAAATTTCTCCCTCAGACAAAACCTCCCTCCTGGCCCCTTCAGATTGGTGTGAGGGTATGTCAGAAGCGTTATCATCAGCGTCCTCTTGCTCTTCAGTGTTTAAAACAGAGCAATCGCGCTTTCTTTGATAAGTAGGCATTTTAGATAAAATATTTGCAATAGAATTATCCATAACAGCCGTTAATTGTTGCATAGTAATAAGTATTGGCGCACTAGATGTACTAGGGGCCTCTTGTGTGGACAAAACTGGTGTAGACACAGAAGGGGGTGATGCAGTACCATGCTTACTCCCCTCATCTGAAGAATCATCTTGGGCACTATTATTATCTGTGGCATCATTGTCCCTACTTTGTTTGGACACCATGTCACAATTATCACATATATTTAAATGGGGAGACACATTGGCTTTCATACATATAGAACATCGTTTATCTGATGGTTCAGACATGTTAAACAGGCTTAAACTTGTCAACAAAGCACAAAAAACGTTTTAAAATAAAACCGTTACTGTCACTTTAAATTTTAAACAGAACACACTTTATTACTGAATATGCGAAAAAGTATGAAGCAATTGTTCAAAATTCACCAAAATTTCACCACAGTGTCTTAAAGCCTTAAAAGTATTGCACACCAAATTTTAACCCTTAAAATAACGGAACCGGAGCCGTTTTTACATTTAACCCCTATACAGTCCCAGGAATCTGCTTTGCTGAGACCCAACCAAGCCCAGAGGGGAATACGATACCAAATGACGCCTTCTATAAGCTTTTTCAGTGGATCTTAGCTCCTCACACATGCATCTGCATGCCTTGCCTTCCAAAAACAACTGCGCATTAGTGGCGCGAAAATGAGGCTCTGCCTATGACTAGAGAAGGCCCCCATCTGAAAAAGGTGTCCATACAGTGCCTGCCGTTCTTTAACAACAATCCCCAAGATTATAATAACTATAAAGCGCTATAATCTGTCAAATATGCTTAGCAAGTAATCGTTTTAGCCCAGAAAAATGTCTACCAGTTTTTTAAGCCCTTATAAAGCCTTTATTCTTTTACTTAATCTAAGAAAATGGCTTACCGGTCCCCATAGGGAAAATGACAGCCTTCCAGCATTACCAAGTCGTGTTAGAAATGTGGCCATCATACCTCAGGCAGAAAAGTCTGCCAACTGCTTCCCCCAACTGAAGTTACTTCATCTCAACAGTCCTGTGTGGAAACAGCAATCGATTTTAGTAACGTTTGCTAAAATCATCTTCCTCTCACAAACAGAAATCTTCTTCTCTTTTCTGTTTCAGAGTAAATAGTACATACCAGCACTATTTTAAAATAACAAACACTTGATTGAAGAATAAAAACTACATTTAAACACCAAAAAACTCTTAGCCATCTCCGTGGAGATGTTGCCTGTGCAACGGCAAAGAGAATGACTAGGGTAGGCGGAGCCTAGGAGGGATCATATGACCAGCTTTGCTGGGCTCTTTGCCATTTCCTGTTGGGGAAGAGAATATCCCACAAGTAAGGATGACGCCGTGGACCGGACACACCTATGTTGGAGAAATAGATCTGATGGCTTCCTATCTAAACAAGAGACTTCCCAGGTACCTGTCCAGGTCTCCTCAGGCGGAGTCGGTGGATGCGTTACCAGTTTCTTGGTGTTACCAACCCGCTTATATCTTCCCGCCTCTAGTTCTTCTTACAAGAGTGATCTCCAAGATCATCATGGAACAATCGTTTATGTTTCTGGTAGCTCCAGCATGGCCTCACAGGTTTTGGTATGTGGATCTTGTCCGGATTTCAAGTTGCCAACCTTGGCCACTTCCTTTAAGACCAGACCTTCTGTCTGAAGGGACAAATCTTTGCTCTTTCTGTTTTATTTCACAAAAAGATTGCTAAGCTTCCTGAAATTCACTGTTCTGTACAGGCTTTGGTCCTTATCAAGCCTGTCATTAAATCAATCTCTCCTCCTTGGAGTCTTAATTTGGTTTTGAAGGCTTTACAGGCTCCTCCTTTTGAGCCTATGCATTCTTTGGACATTAAACTACCTTCTTGGAAAGTGTTGTTCCTTTTGGCCATCTCTTCTGCTAGAAGAGTTTCCGAATTATCTGCTCTTTCTTGTGAGCCTCCTTTTCTGATTTTCCATCAGGATAAGGCAGTTTTGCGGACGTTATTTACATTTTTACTTAAGGTTGTGAATTCTAACAGCATTAATAGAGAAATTGTTGTTCCCTCTTTGTGTCCTAATCCTAAGAATTCTTTGGAGAGATCCTTACATTATTTGGATGTTGTTAGAGCTTTGAAATATGTTGAAGCTACTAAATATTTCAGGAAGACTTCTAGTCTATTTGTTGTCTCTTCTGGTTCTAGGAAAGGTCAGAAAGCTTCTGCCATTTCCTTGGCATCTTGGTTAAAGCTTTTGATTCATCAGGCTTATTTGGAGTCGGGTCAGGTCCCACCTCAGAATTACAGCTCATTCTACTAGATCAGTCTCCACTTTGTGGGCTTTTAGGAATGAAGCTTCAGTTGATCAGATTTGCAAAGCAGCAACTTGGTCTTCTTTGCATACTTTTACTAAATTCTACAGTTTTGATGTATTTGCTTCTTCGGAAGCAGTTTTTGGTAGAAAAGTTCTTCAGGCAGCTGTTTCAGTTTGATTCCTCTGCTTATGTTTAAGTTTTTTTCTTTTCCACTATGAGCAAAACATATTTTTGGTTGTGGATCAATTTTTCCAGCGGAAAATGGCTATTTTTATCCCTCTCTAGTCACTCTTCTGTGGAGTTCCACATCTTGGGTATTACTATCCCATGGACTCTTGCCAATTACATGAAAGAAAACAATTTATGTAAGAACTTACCTGATAAATTTATTTCATATTGGCAAGAGTCCATGAGACCCACCCTTTTTTATGGTGGTTATGATTTTTTTGTATAAAGCACAATTATATTTCCAGTTCCTTTTTGATGCTTTTTACTCCTTTCTTTATCACCCCACTACTTGGCTATTCGTTAAAACTGAATTGTGGGTGTGGTGAGGGGTGTATTTATAGGCATTTTGAGGTTTGGGAAACTTTGCCCCTCCTGGTAGGATTGTATATCCCATACGTCACTAGCTCATGGACTCTTGCCAATATGAAAGAAATGAATTTATCAGGTAAGTTCTTACATAAATTAAGTTTTCTTTCCTAAGATATGAATATCAATTACTAGTGGGAATATCACTCCTGGCCAGCAGGAGGAGGCAAAGAGCAGCACAGCAAAGCTGTTAAGTGTCACTCCCATACCCATAATCTCTAGTCATTCTCTTTGCCTTTGTCAATGGAGGAGGTGAAGTTTTGGTGTCGAAAGAAAATTGGATTTCTTTCACTACAAGCAAGATTTTTTGGGTCTAGCCATAGTCCACGTTAATTTCTTCAGTAGGGTAGTGGTGGCTTTAAAGCAGTTAGTAACTTGTGAGGTGGGCCTTGCTGCGTTTCCCTAACATTTTTGCTGCCCTAGTATAGAAAGCCAGAGTAGGTTTACTCTGTTCTTTCTTTTTTCCACAGGTCTCTGTAAGGAGTATGCGTCCTTTCACACCTTGTGAGCTGTCTATCTGCCGGACAGCTGGAATTGCAGATAAGTGCCGTTTGTCTTCTAGATGTGAGACTGGCCCTGAAGGGGTTAATAAAATAAGCCCTCTGCAGATTTTCTTGGGACATAATCCTTAGTTGAATTGCTTTAGGCAGGATGCAGGCACTTTGTATGTATGTGCTTTCAGAGAGGGGTTAATCACTTATTGTTTGAAGGGTTAACCATTGGCTCATGTATTTAAGAACTGACTGTGGCTCACGTGCTTTTTACTTTATATGCATATTTGCTGATGTGATGTGAATTAGATTGAGCTTGTGGATCAGTTCATTGCTAATTTACTGTGGGGCATGTTTTTAGCGGTCATACAGAGGAGTTTGGCGCCTTTACTCTGACGGTGGCAGTTTACTTTGGCAGTCAGCTTGAGCACGCGCTTTATTCGTGGCGCAGTTTCGCTCAGCCGATCATGTGACCGCCTCTTCTGTCCTCTGTATAATCAGAGCTGTGTCTGCACAGAATGGAATCTGTTTGGGCTGACTGCTAATTTCCCCACCTGATGGGCAGGTAGGCACCTCAGTTAAATATTGAGGTGCTCCTACTTTTTGTTAAAGATCGTTTTTGTTAGAATAGCGTTCCTTCAGCAGATTGAAAGTGACAGTAAGGTAATTTTTTTCACTTTTCATTTTTACTCATTGTTGGTAGAACTATTGTGGGTCACGGAACAGGAGGCTGTTTCTATGGATAATTGTCTGCTTTGTCTAGAGAACCAGATTGTGGTGCTTATGCAAGTTTGTACTTCATGTCTAAATAAAACTTTGAAATGTAAAGACAAAATATTTCTAATGAGCCTAATGTCTCTCAGGATGATGCTGTTCAGGCAATGCCACAGCTTTCTCCTCAAACATCCCAAGCCACTATGGCGTCACATACAGACCCCTGCAGCTCCTCTCAGCCTCCTGGAGTTTATTTGCCTGCAGAATTTGCTGCTCAGGTATCTTCGGCAGTATCTGCAGCATTATCCGCTTTCCCTATTATACTACAGGGAAAACGCAAGAGGAAAATTAGAGATTCAGATAGTAAGGTTTCTGCTCCATCTTTTGCTACACAGGTTGCTCTTCCTCATAAATCTGATGAGGATACGTCGGTAGCATCTGAGGGGTCAGATTCGGACAGTATAATTCCTTCATCTGATGCTGAAGTTGTAACCTTCAGATTTAAGACACCTTGAGAGTCACAGATCTTTAGTATACAACCAAACGTATTATTCAAAATGCCAAACTCAGTAACCACGACTCACTCTGAGTCCCACAAGTAACGGCTTGTACAGAGTTAAAAAATAATTAGTGTTGTCCCACAATCGGGATTTAAAATAAGCAAGGCTTACCCATTAGTTGCTAGGACCTGCCTCAGAAAATTCCGTCTTCCGAGTGTCATCCCGCTATCTATTAGTGGCGACTTGTCCTGGTTAAGGTGCAACACTTGAACTAACGGCGTATAGCCTCGTTCTGATGCCTGTTCTGTGATGTCAGCAATGGACGTGAAGCTGGAATTGCTGGGGCTCTCCACTCAGCCCCTGAATAGGAAGTGAATAATCACAAAGTAGCAACAAAGTTGCAGCTTCAGAATAAAAATGAATCAGGAGAGAATAATGCGGTTAAAATATCCACTTTATTTCGATATCCACTTAAAGATTCAAAAGGTACAGGAAACAGACATAACAGCTGATGTGTTTCCTGCCTCAATGGAACTTCCTCAGAGCTGAACAGGGAAAAGAATGTATACACATTTGTCTAGAAATGGACTAAGATAAATTCCATTCAAATATTGAATTATAATATAACATAGTCTTGTGTCAAAGAAAATGAGATTTAGGAGTTCATCTTGCCCCAAGAAGAAACCCTTCCACATGGTTCGTATCATTCGTCTGTATAAAAGATAAGTGCAACATATTTATATGAACAAAACACAAGGAAAAAATCTCCTGGCGCAAGAATAAAAACGGCCAAATCTATTCACAATGAATCATTTAGATAGAATGCAATCCAAACCATAAAATCAAAATACATATATAGGATAATACAGAGGCAAAAACAAGTTAACTGCGATCAATATACAATTTCACATCACTTATTTTATTGATCCCCAAGGGTGATCCAGTCTTAAGAGTGTGAATCCAAAATACCCCTTTCTTACTTAATGCCTGAAAGCTATCACCACCCCAGGCTGCCCTAAAGTCACCCGCTCTATGTATTTCTGCCTCTAGTGAAAGTAAATGCTTACAACTTATCTTTCCAAAAAAAAAAATCATCTAGCTGGTTTCTACAAGTGTGGTGGAAAAGCTTGCAAAAGCTGCAACTTTGCAATGGTGGATGATGGCTTTAAACACTGGTACAACATAAAATTAGAGACAGAATCACTTGTAATTCTTCATATGTTGTCTATTTGATAACTTGCGGATGTTGTGATTTTCAGTATGTTGGACTCGCCTCTAGATTTTTGAAAGATAGAATTTGTGAACATTTACTCTCACTAGAGGCAGAAATACCTAAAACCCCTGTGGCAAAACATTTTGCCAAGCATACTGGAGGTCTCAATTTCTTTAAGTTCCAAGGCATGGAGCAGGTGGCTTTAGGTGCCAGGGGTGTTGATAGATTTCAGGCATTCAGTAAGAAAGAGGTATTTTGGATTCACACTCTCAAGACTGGATCACCCTTAGGGATCAATAAAATAAGTGATGTGAAATTGTATATTGATCGCAATTAACTTGTTTTTGCCTGTATATTATCCTATATATGTATTTTGATTTTATGGTTTGGATTGTATTCTATCTATATGATCCATTGGGAACAGATTTGGTCGTTTTATTCTTGTGACACAAGTTTCTTTTTCATTTTGTGTTTTGTTCATATAAATGTATATGTATAATATTTATTTATTTTGTTCATATAAAATGTATAATGTATCTTTTATACAAACGAATGATACAAACCATTTTGAAGTGTTTCTTCTTGGGGCAAGATGAACTCCTAAATCTCATTTTCTTTGACACAAGACTATGTTGTATTATAATTTAATATCTGAATGGCATTTATCTTGGTCCATTTCTAGGCATATGCATTCTTTTCCAATTTCCCTTAGCTAGGCATATACTCTTATATTTTTAATTTTGTTTTTTAAGTGTGTTATAAGTATATATGCAATTATGTGAGCTTTTAATGATTGTATACTCTAAATTACAAATGGAGGTTTTTCCATCATGGTTACATGTGTATAACCGGATCCCTAAAGTTCTGTTTGGTCGAAATGGACAACTGGTGGGAAAGGGTCTTTTCTACCACAAGATAAGAATAGACCTAAAGTAATTTTCGTTCCTTTCGTAACTTCAAAGGAAAGTCTTCCTCTTCCAAACAGGCATAGTCCAAGTCTTCTTGGAAGCCCTCTGTCTTGGAACAAGGGGAAGCAATCAAAAGAAGCCCGCTGCTGAGTCTAAGTCAGCATGAAGGGGTTGCCCCCAGTCTGGGCTTGGATCATGTGGGGGGCAGACTCTGTTTTGTCAAGAACGGATACAAGATTTCCCAGATCCCTGGGCAGTGGACATAGTATCTCAAGGTTACAAAATAGAATTCAAAACTTTTCCTCCCAAGGGCAGGTTCTTCCTCTTAAGATTATCTGCAGACCAGATAAAGAGAGGCATTCTTTAGCTGCGTTCAGGACCTTTTCTCCATGGGAGTAATAGTTCCACTACAGGAACAGGGCCTAGGCTTTTATTCCAATCTGTTTGTGGTTCCCAAAAAAGAGGGAACTTTTCGTCCTATTTTAGACATAAAGTGTCTCAAGTTTCTCAGAGTACCGTCCTTCAAATGGAAATCATTCATTCCATTCTTCCTTTGGTCCAAGATGGTCAGTTTATTACAACCATAGACCTGAAGGACGCGTATCTTCATGTTCCCATCCACAGGGATCATCACAAGTTCCTGAGATTTGCCTTTCAGGACAAACATTTTCAGTTTGTGGCTCTTCCTTTTGGCCTTGCCACAGAGCCTAGAATTTTCTTAAAAGTTCTGGGGGGGGCTCTCTAGGCTGTGATCAGGTCTCGGAGAATTGCAGTGGCGCCCTACCTGGACGACATATTGGTTCAGGCGCCATCTTTTCAACAAGCAAACTCTCATACAGAGATCTTGTTGTGTTTTCTACGTTCCCACAGATGGAAAGTGAATCTGGGTACGAGTTCCCTTGTTCCAGCTACAAGGGTAGTTTTCTTAAGGACCATAATAAATTCCCTATTGATGAAAATATTTGATAGAGGTCAGAAAATCCAAAATAGTGACCACGGACGCCAGCCTGCTGGGCTGGGGAGCAGTCTGGGACTCAAAGGCGC
>NC_069504.1:1057940295-1058035295 GCF_027579735.1 Bombina bombina | reverse complement strand
CCCAGGTTTGGTACGCAGGACTACCTTATCCGTATGAAAAATCAGATAAGGAGAATGACATTATAAGGCAGATAGCTCAGAGACTCTACGAGCAGAGGAAATAGCTACCAAAAACAGAACTTTCCAAGATAAAAGTTTGATATCTATGGAATGAAGAGGTTCAAATGTAACTCCTTGAAGAACCTTAAGAACCAAATTTAAGCTCCATGGTGGAGCAACAGGTTTAAACACAGGCTTGATTCTAACTAAAGCCTGACAAAATGCCTGAACGTCTGGAACATCTGCCAGACGCTTGTGCAAAATAGACAGAGCAGAAATCTGTCCCTTTAAGGAACTAGCTGACAATCCTTTTTCCAAACCTTCTTGGAGAAAAGATAATATCCTGGGAATCCTGACCTTACTCCATGAGTAACCCTTGGATTCACACCAATAGATATTTACGCCATATCCTATGTTAAATTTTCCTGGTGACAGGCTTTCGTGCCTGTATTAAGGTATCAATAACTGACTCGGAGAAGCCACGCTTTGATAAAATCAAGCGTTCAATCTCCAGGCAGTCAGCCTCAGAGAAATTAGATTTGGATGGTTGAAAGGACCCTGAAGTAGAAGGTCCTGTCTCAGATGCAGAGACCATGGTGGAAAGGATGACATGTCCACTAGATCTGCATACCAGGTCCTGCGTGGCCACGCAGGTGCTATCAGAATCACCGATGCTCTCTCCTGCTTGATCTTGGCAATCAGTTGAGGGAGCAGAGGAAACGGTGGAAACACATAAGCCAGGTTGAAAGACCAGGGCGCTGCTAGAGCATCTATCAGTGTCGCCTTGGGATCCCTGGACCTGGATCCGTAACACGGAAGCTTGGCGTTCTGGCGAGATGCCATGAGATCCAGTTCTGGTTTGCCCCAACAATGAATCAGTTGTGCAAAAACCTCCGGATGGAGTTCCCACTCTCCCGGATGAAAAGTCTGACGACTTAGAAAATCCGCCTCCCAGTTCTCTACACCTGGGATATGGATAGCTGATAGGTGGCAAGAGTGAATCTCTGCCCAGCGAATTATTTTTGAAACTTCTAACATCGCTAGGGAACTTCTTGTTCCCCCTTGATGGTTGATGTAAGCTACAGTCGTGATGTTGTCAGACTGAAATCTGATGTACCTCAGAGTTGCTAACTGAGGCCAAGCCTGAAGAGCATTGAATATCGCTCTTAGTTCCAGAATATTTATTGGAAGGAGAGACTCCTCCTGAGTCCACGATCCCTGAGCCTTCAGGGAATTCCAGACTGCACCCCAACCTAGAAGGCTGGCATCTGTTGTTACAATTGTCCAATCTGGCCTGCGAAAGGTCATACCTTTGGACAGATGAACCCGAGATAGCTACCAGAGAAGAGAATCCCTGGTCTCTTGGTCCAGATTCAGTTGAGGGGACAAATCTGTGTAATCCCCGTTCCACTGACTGAGCATGCATAGTTGCAGCGGTCTGAGATGTAAGCATGCAAACGGCACTATGTCCATTGCCGCTACCATTAAGCCGATTACTTCCATACACTGAGCCACCGAAGGGCGCGGAATGGAATGAAGAACCCGGCAGGAATTTAGAAGCTTTGATAACCTGGACTCCGTCAGGTAAATTTTCATTTCTACAGAATCTATCAGAGTCCCTAGAAAGGAAACTCTTGTGAGTGGGGATAGAGAACTCTTTTCCTCGTTCACTTTCCACCCATGCAACCTCAGAAATGCCAGTACTACGTCCGTATGAGACTTGGCAATTTGGAAGTTTGACGCCTGTATCAGGATGTCGTCTAAAAAAGGGGCTACTGCTAATTTACCTTTGTAAAGATTCTTGGGGCTGTAGCTAATCCAAAGGGAAGAGCTACAAACTGGTAATGCCTGTCTAGAAAGGCAAACCTGAGAAACCGATGATGATCTTTGTGTATCGGAATGTGAAGATAAGCATCCTTTAGATCCACTGTAGTCATATATTGACTCCTGGATCATTGGTAGGATGGTACGAATAGATTCCATCTTGAATGATTGAACTTTGAGGAATTTGTTTAAGATCTTTAGATCCAAAATTGGTCTGAAGGTTCCCTCTTTTTTGGGAACCACAGACAGATTTGAGAAAAAACCCTGTCCCTGTTCCTCCTTTGGAACTGGATGGATCACTCCCATAACTAGGAGGTCTCGTACACAGTGTAAGAATGCCTCACTCTTTATCTGGTTTGCAGATAATTGTGAAAGGTGAAATCTCCCTTTTGGGGGGGAAGCTTTGAAGTCCAGGAGATATCCCTGGAATATAATTTCCAACGCCCAGGGATCCTGAACATCTCTTGCCCACGCCTGAGCGAAGAGTGAAAGTCTGCCCCCTACTAGATCCGTTACCGGATAGGGGGCCGTTCCTTCATGCTGTCTTAGAGGCAGCAGCAGGCTTTTTGGCCTGCTTACTTTTTTTCCAGGTCTGGATTGGTCTCCAGACCATCTTGGATTGAGCAAAAGTTCCCTCTTGTTTAGCATTAGAGGAAGTTGATGCCGCACCTGCCATGAAGTTTCGAAAGGCACGAAAATTAGACTGTTTGGCCCAAGATTTGGACCTGTCCTGAGGAAGGGCATGACCTTTTCCTCCAGTGATATCAGCAATAATCTCCTTCAAACCAGGCCCGAATAGGGTCTGCCCCTTGAAGGGAATGTTAAGTAGCTTAGATTTTGAAGTCACGTCAGCTGACCATGATCTAAGCCATAGCGCTCTGCGCGCCTGTATAGCAAAACCAGAATTCTTTAGTCAAATGAACAATGGCATCAGAATAAAAGAATTGGCTAGCTTAAGTGCTCTAAGTTTGCCAAGTATGTCATCCAATGGAGTCGCTACCTGTAAAGCCTCTTCCAGAGACTCAAACCAGTACGCTGCAGCAGCAGTGACAGGGGCAATGCAATGCATGCAAGGGGCTGTAGGATAAAACCTTGCTGAATAAATATTTTCTTAAGGTAACCTCTAATTTTTTATCCATTGGATCTAAAAAAAAAAAGAAGCACAACTGTCCTCGACAGGGATAGTAGTACGCTTTACTAGAGTAGAAACTGCTCCCTCCACCTTAGGGACTGTCTGCCATAAATCCCGTGTGGTGGCATCTATTGGAAAAAAAATTCTAAAAATAGGAGGGGAAGAGAATGGCACACCTGGTCTATCCCATTCCTTATTAATAATTTCTGTAAACCTTTTAGGTATTTGGAAAAAACAGAATTTATATTTACCTGATAAATTACTTTCTCAAACGGTGTGTCCGGTCCACGGCGTCATCCTTACTTGTGGGATATTCTCTTCCCCAACAGGAAATGGCAAAGAGCCCAGCAAAGCTGGTCACATGATCCCTCCTAGGCTCCGCCTTCCCCAGTCATTCGACTGACGTAAAGGAGGAATATTTGCAAAGGAGAAATCATATGATACCGTGGTGACTGTAGTTAAAGAAAATAAATCATCAGACCTGATTAAAAAACCAGGGCGGGCCGTGGACCGGACACACCGTTGGAGAAAGTAATTTATCAGGTAAATATAAATTCTGTTTTCTCCAACATAGGTGTGTCCGGTCCACGGCGTCATCCTTACTTGTGGGAACCAATACCAAAGCTTTAGGACACGGATGATGGGAGGGAGCAAATCAGGTCACCTAGATGGAAGGCACCACGGTTTGCAAAACCTTTCTCCCAAAAATAGCCTCAGAAGAAGCAAAAGTATCAAATTTGTAAAATTTGGTAAAAGTGTGCAGTGAAGACCAAGTCGCTGCCTTACATATCTGATCAACAGAAGCCTCGTTCTTAAAGGCCCATGTGGAAGCCACGGCCCTAGTGGAATGAGCTGTGATTCTTTCAGGAGGCTGCCGTCCGGCAGTCTCATAAGCCAATCTGATGATGCTTTTAAGCCAAAAAGATAGAGAGGTAGAAGTTGCTTTTTGACCTCTCCTTTTACCAGAATAAACAACAAACAAGGAAGATGTTTGTCTGAAATCCTTTGTAGTATCTAAATAGAATTTTAGAGCACGGACAACGTCCAAATTGTGTAACAAACGTTCCTTCTATGAAACTGGATTCGGACACAAAGAAGGTACAACTATCTCCTGGTTAATATTTTTGTTGGAAACAACCTTCGGAAGAAAACCAGGCTCAGTACGTAAAACCACCTTATCTGCATGGACCAGATAGGGCGGAGAACACTGCAGAGCAGATAACTCAGAAACTCTTCTAGCGGAAGAAATTGCAACCTAAAACAAAACTTTCCAAGATAATAACTTAATATCTACGGAATGTAAGGGTTCAAACGGAACCCCTTGAAGAACTGAAAGAACTAGATTAAGACTCCAGGGAAGAGTCAAAGGTCTGTAAACAGGCTTGATTCTAACCAGAGCCTGAACAAACGCTTAAACGTCTGGCACAGCTGCCAGCCTTTTGTGAAGTAAAACAGATAAAGCAGAGATCTGTCCCTTCAGAGAACTCACAGAAAATCCTTTCTACAAACCTTCTTGTAGAAACGAAAGAATCTTAGGAATTTTTATCTTGTTCCATGGGAATCCTTTAGATTCACACCAACAGATATATTTTTTCCATATATTATGGTAAATTTTTCTAGTTACAGGCTTTCTAGCCTGAATAAGAGTATCTATTACAGAATCTGAAAACCCACGCTTTGATAAAATCAAGCGTTCAAACTCCAAGCAGTCAGTTGGAGGAAAACCAGATTCGGATGTTCGAATGGACCCTGAATAAGAAGGTCCTGTCTCAAAGGTAGCTTCCATGGTGGAGCCGATGACACATTCACCAGGTCTGCATACCAAGTCCTGCGTGGCCACACAGGAACTATCAAGGTCACCGAAGCCCTCTCCAGATTGATCCTGGCTACCAGCCTGGGAATGAGAGGAAACGGTGGGAATACATAAGCTAGGTTGAAGATCCAAGGTGCTACTATTGTATCCAATAGAGTCGCCTTGGGATCCCTGGATTTGGACCCGTAACAAGGGACCATGAAGTTCTGACGAGAGGCCATCAGAACCATGTCTGGAATGCCCCATAATTGAGTTATTTGGGCAAAGATTTCCAGATGGAGTTCCCACTCCCCCGGATGCTCCTCCATCGCCAGGGAACTCCTTGTTACCCCCTGATGGTTGATATATGTAACAGTCGTCATGATGTCTGATTGAAACCTTATGAATTTGGCCTTTGCTAGTCGAGGCCAAGCCTTGAGAGCATTGAATATCGCTCTCAGATCCATTATGTTTATCGGGAGAAGAGAGTCTTCCCGAAACCATAGACCCTGAGTTTTCAGGGGTTCCCAGACCGCGCCCCAGCCCACCAGACTGGTGTCGGTCGTGACAATGACCTATTCTGGTCTGCGGAAGCTCATTCCCTGTGACAGGTTGTCCAGGGTCAGCCACCAACGGAGTGAATCTCTGGTTATTTGATCTACTTGTATCGTCGGAGACAAGTCTGTATAATCCCCATTCCACTGTCTGAGCATGCACAGGTGCAATGGTCTTAGATGAATTCGTGCAAAAGGAACTATGTCCATTGCCGCAACCATCAAACCTATTACTTCCATGGACTGCGCTATGGAAGGAAGAAGAACAGAATGAAGTACCTGACAAGAGCTTAGAAGCTTTGATTTTCTGGCCTCTGTCAGAAAAACCTTCATTTCTAAGGAAACTATTATTGTTCCCAAGAAGGGAACTCTTGTTGACGGGGACAGAGAACTTTTTTCTATGTTCACTTTCCACCTGTGAGATCTGAGAAAGGCTAGGACAATGTCCGTATGAGCCCTTGCTTTTGACAGAGACGACACTTGAATCAGGATGTCGTCCAAGTAAGGTACTACTGCAATGCCCCTTGGTCTTAGCACCGCTAGAAGGGACCCTAGTACCCTTGTGAAAATCCTTGGAGCAGTGGCTAATCCGAATGGAAGTGCCACAGGTAATGCTTGTCCAGAAAGGCGAACCTTAGGAACCGAAAATGTTCCTTGTGGATAGGAATACGTAGGTACGCATCCTTTAAGTCCACCGTGGTCATGAATTGACCTTCCTGGATGGTAGGAAGGATCGTTCGAATGGTTTCCATTTTGAATGATGAAACCCTTAGAAACTTGTTTAGAATCTTGAGATCTAAAATAGGTCTGAATGTTCCCTCTTTTTTTGGGAATTATGAACAGGTTGGAGTAAAAACCCATCCCTTGTTCTCCTAATGGAACAGGATGAATCACTCCCATGCTTAACAGTGTAAGAATGCCTGTTCGAAGATAATTGAGACCCGTGGAACCTTCCCCTTCGGGGTAGTTCCCTGAATTCCAGGAGATAACCTTGAGAAACTATTTCTAGCGCCCAAGGATCCTGAACATCTCTTGCCCCAGCCTGAGCAAAGAGAGAAAGTCTGCCCCCCACCAGATCCTTCCCAGATCGGGGGCCAACACTTCATGCTGTTTTGGTAGCAGTGGCAGGTGACTTGGCCTGCTTACCCTTGTTCCAGCCTTGCATCGGCCTCCAGGCTGGCTTGGTTTGAGAAGTATTACCCTCTTGCTTAGAGGGTGTAGAATTTGAGGCTGGTCCGTTTCTGCGAAAGGGACGAAAATTTGGCTTCTTTTTAGCCTTAAAAGACCTATCCAGAGGAAGGGCGTGGCCCTTTCCCCCAGTGATGTCTGAAATAATCTCTTTCAAGTCAGGGCCAAACAGTTTTTTACCCTTGAAAGGGATGTTAAGCAAAAGCGCTCTGCGCGCCACAATAGCAAACCCTGAATTATTCGCCGCTAATCTAGCTAGGTGACTTGGCCTGCTTACCCTTGTTCCAGCCTTGCATCGGCCTCCAGGCTGGCTTGGTTTGAGAAGTATTACCCTCTTGCTTAGAGGGTGTAGAATTTGAGGCTGGTCCGTTTCTGCGAAAGGGACGAAAATTTGGCTTCTTTTTAGCCTTAAAAGACCTATCCAGAGGAAGGGCGTGGCCCTTTCCCCCAGTGATGTCTGAAATAATCTCTTTCAAGTCAGGGCCAAACAGTGTTTTACCCTTGAAAGGGATGTTAAGCAAAAGCGCTCTGCGCGCCACGATAGCAAACCCTGAATTATTCGCCGCTAATCTAGCTAATTGCAAAGCGGCATCTAAAATAAAAAAGAGTTAGCCAATTTAAGAGCTTGAACTCTGTCCAAAACCTCCTCGTACGAAGATTCTTTATTGAGCGACTTTTCTAGTTCTTCGAACCAGAAACACGCAGCTGTAGTGACAGGAACAATGCATGAAATTGGTTGTAGAAGGTAACCTTGCTGAACAAACATCTTTTTAAGCAAACCCTCTAACCTTTAATCCATAGGATCTTGAAAGCACAACTATCTTCTATAGGAATAGAAGTGCGTTTGTTTAGAGTAGAAACCGCCCCCTCGACCTTGGGGACTGTATGCTATAAGTCCTTTCTGGGGTCGACTATAGGAACTAATTTCTTAAATATAGGGGGAGGACAAAAGGTATGCCGGGCCTTTCCCACTCCTTATTTACTATGTCCGCCACCCGCTTAGGTATAGGAAAAACATCGGGGGGCACCGGAACCTCTAGGAACTTGTCCATCTTACCTAATTTCTCTGGAATGACCAAATTGTCACAATCATCCAGAGTAGATAATACCTCCTTAAGTAGTGCGTGGAGATGTTGAAATTTAAATTTAAAAGTTACAATATCAGGTTCTGCTTGTTGAGAAATTTTCCCTGAATCTGAAATTTCTCCCTCAGACAAAACCTCCCTCCTGGCCCCTTCAGATAGGTGTGAGGGTATGTCAGAACAGATATCATCAGCGTCCTCTTGCTCTTCAGTGTTTAAAACAGAGCAATCACGCTTTCTCTGATAAGTAGGCATTTTGGAAAAAATGCATGCAATAGAATTATCCATTACAGCCATTAATTGTTGTACTAGGGGCCTCTTGTGTGGGCAAAACTGGTGTAGACACAGAAGGGGATGATGCAGTACCATGCTTACTCCCCTCATTAGAGGAATCATCTTGGGCAATATCATATCTATGGCATTATTATCCCTACTTTGTTTGGACATTATGACACAAATATATCACATATATTTAAATGGGGAGACACATTGGCTTTCATACATATAGAACATCGTTATCTGATGGTTCAGACATGTTAAACAGGCTTAAACTTGTGAACAAAGCACAAAAAACGTTTTACAATAAAACCGTTACTGTCCCTTTAAATTTCAAACTGAACACACTTTATTACTGAATATGTGAAAAAGAGTGAAGGAATTGTTCAAATTTCACCAAAATTTCACCACAGTAACTTAAAGCCTTAAAAGTATTGCACACCAAATTTGAAAGCTTTAACCCTTAAAATAACGGAACCGGAGCCGTTTTTACATTTAACCCCTATACAGTCCCAGGTATCTGCTTTGCTGAGACCCAACCAAGCCCAGAGGGGAATACGATACCAAATGATGCCTTCTATAAGCTTTTTCAGTGGTTCTTAGCTCCTCACACATGCATCTGCATGCCATGCTTTCCAAAAACAACTGCGCATTAGAGGCGCGAAAATGAGGCTCTGTCTATGACTAGAAAAGGCCCCCAGTGAAAAAGGTGTCCAATACAGTGCCTGCCGTTTTTATTAAAACAATCCCCAAGATTTAACAACTATTAAAAGTAATAATCTGCCAAATATACTTAGTAAAGTAATCGTTTTAGCCCAGAAAAATGTCTACCAGTTTTTTAAGCCCTAATGAAGCCCTTTATTCTTTTACTTAAACTAAGAAAATGGCTTACCGGTTCCCATAGGGAAAATGACAGCTTCCAGCATTACCGAGTCTTGTTAGAAATGTGTCATACCTCAAGCAGCAAAAGTCTGCTCACTGTTTCCCCCAACTGAAGTTAATTCCTCTCAACAGTCCTGTGTGGAAACAGCCATCGATTTTAGTAACGGTTGCTAAAATCATTTTCCTCTTACAAACAGAAATCTTCATCTCTTTCCTGTTTCAGAGTAAATAGTACATACCAGCACTATTTTAAAATAACAAACTCTTGATTGAAGAATAAAAACTACATTTAAACACCAAAAAACTCTAAGCCATCTCCGTGGAGATGTTGCCTGTACAACGGCAAAGAGAATGACTGGGGAAGGCGGAGCCTAGGAGGGATCATGTGACCAGCTTTGCTGGGCTCTTTGCCATTTCCTGTTGGGGAAGAGAATATCCCACAAGTAAGGATGACGCCGTGGACCGGACACACCTATGTTGGAGAAACATCAGTACACACCGGCACTGCAAAGTATTTAATCCAGTCTACACAATTTCTCTGGCACTGCAATGGTATCACAGTCATTCAGAGCAGCTAAAACCTCCCTAAGCAACACGCGGAGGTGTTCAAGCTTAAATGTAAATGTAGAAATATTAGAATCAGGTATCTTTCCTGAGTCATTAACATCACCCACTGACTGAAGCTCTCTTTCCTCAGCTTCTGCATATTGTGAGGCAGTATCAGACATGGTTCTTAAAGCGTCAGTATGCTCTGCATTTTGTCTCACCCCAGAGCTATCTCGCTTACCTTTAAGTTCAGGTAGTCTGGCTAATACCGCTTACAGTGTAAAATTTTTAAAGACAGAAAATGATCTTTATTGCATAAAATTAAATCAGTACATTTGGTACACATTCTAAGAGGGGGTTCCACCATGGCTTTTAAACATAATAAACAAGGAGTTTCTTCTATGTCAGACATGTTTATACAGACTAGCAATGAGACTAGCAAGCTTGGAAAACACTTTAAATCAAGTTAACAAGCAAATATAAAAAACGGTACTGTGCCTTTAAGAGAAACAAATTTCGTCAGAATTTGAAAAACAGTGAAAAAATGCAGTAAATCAAACAAATTTTTACAGTGTGTATAATAGGCTAACAGAGCATTGCACCCACTTGCAAATGGATGATTAACCCCTTAGTTCAAAAAACGGATACAAAAAACGAAATAGACTTTTTTAACAGTCACAACCAACTGCCACAGCAAGCTGTGGCCCTACCTTTCCCAATAAACGACTTTGGAAAGCCTTTGGGCCCTTTAGAGATGTCCTATAGCATTCAGAGGGCCTTTGAGGGAAGCTGGATGTCACAGTTTGTAATTTTAACTGCACCAACTGTAACTTTTATACTACAACAGTGGAAAGCCTCAGGAAACTGTTTTTAGTTTAAATTTAAGCCAGCCATGTGGAAAAAACTAGGCCCCAATAAAGTTTTATCACCAAAGCATATATACAAACGATTAAACATGCCAGCAAACGTTTTATATTGCAATATCATAAGGGTATTACCCCTGGGAGTAAGCATGATACCAGTCGTTATTAAATCACTGTATTCAGGCTCAACTTACATTAATCCGGTATCAGCAGCATTTTCTAGTGTTTTCCATCTCTAGAAAAAATTATAACTGCACATACCTGATAGCAGAATAAACTGCATGCCATTCTCTCGCTGAAGTTTTACCTCATCTGTGTAATCCCCTCAGACATATGTGAGAATAGCAATGGATCTTAGTTACAACCTGCTAAGATCATAGAAACCTCAGGCAGATTCTTCTTCTATTTACTGCCTGAGATAAAATAGCACAACTCCGGTACTATTTAAAAATAAACTTTTGATTGAAGAAAATAAACTAGCTATATTTAACCACTCTCTCCTACAACGTCCTAGCTTGTTGAGAGTTGCAAGAGAATGACTAGCTATGACAGTTAGGGGAGGAGCTATATTACAGCTCTGTCCTCTTGCAACTTCCTGTTGGGAATGAGAATATCCCACAAGTAATGGATGATCCGTGGACTGGATACACCTTACAAGAGAAAAAAGGTTTTTATTTGGGAACAAGTTCAAAAGAATTTTTTTTTATCAGCATGAATATCCATTGAAAAAACAAAATTTATGCTTACCCGATAAATTTCTTTCTTTGACACGTCCACGGGATCATCAATTACTGTTAAGAATATCACTCCTGGCCAGCAGGAGGAGACAAAGAGCACCACAGCAAAGCTGTTAAGTATCACTTCCCTTCCCACAAACCCCAGTCATTCGACCGAAGGAAAGGAGAGAAAGAAAATAACACAAGGTGCAGAGGTGCCTGAGGTTTATATAAAAATTGTCTGAAAACAGGATGGGCCGTGGACTCACCGTGTCAAGAAAGAAATACATTTATCAGGTAAGCATAAATTTTGATTTCTTTCTAATGACACGGTGAGTCCACGGGATCATCAATTACTGTTGGAAATCCCTACACAAGCTAGAGGACACCGATAAGGGAGGGCAGGACAGGTAACCTAAACAGAAGGCACCCCCCTGCTTGAAGAACCTTTCTCCCAAAAGAAACCTCAGCCGATGCTAAAGTGTCAAATCTATAGAATTTAGAATACAAAAATTATCAAGTCGCAGCCTTGCATATCTGTTCAACAGAGATCTCATTCTTGAAGTCCCAATGGGAAGACACCACCCTGTTGTAATGAGCTGCAATTCTCTCTGGAGGCTGCTGACCGGCAGTCTCAAACGCAAAACAAAAAATACTTCTCAACCAGAGAAACAGAGAAGTGGCAGCTTTCTGACCCTTACGGTAACCAGAAAACAAACAAGGCAGAAGACTGACGAAAGTCCTTAGTCTTCTGCTTAAGAGCACGCACAACGTCTAAGTTGTGTAATAAAACGTTCCTTAAGAAAAGGAGGATTAGGACAGAGAAGGAACAACAATTTCCTGATTAATATCTCTGTCCAAAACAAACTTATGCAGAAAACCAAACTTGGTACGAAGAACTGCCTTATCCAATGAAAAATTAGAAAAGGATAATCACACTGCGAGGCTGAAAGTTCAGAAATTCTCTGAGCAGAAGCAATAGCAGTAAGAAACAAAACCTTCCAAGAAAATAACTTAATATCTATGGAATGCATAGGCTCAAATTGAGCCTAATGTAAAACTTAAAGAACAAGGTTAAGACTCCAAAGTGGAGCAACTGCTTAAAACACAGGCCTGATACTGAGCAGGGCCTGGCAAAGGATTGGACATCCGGCACGTTCGCCAGACGCTTGTGCAGCAGAATGGATAGAGCAGGAATCTGATCCATGAGGGTACTGACAGATAACCCCTTCTCCAGGCCTTCCTGGAGAAAAGATAAAAACAAAATTATGCTTACCTGATCATTTTCTTCAGATGGAAAGAGTACACAGCTGCATTCATTACTTTTGGGAAATAAGAACCTGGCCACCAGGATGCGGCAAAGACACCCCAGCCAAAGGCTTAAATACTCCTCCCACTTCCCTCATCCCCCAGTCATTCTGTCGAGGAACAAGGAACAGTAGAAGAAATAACAGGGTGAAAAGGTGACAGAAGAAAAAATACGGGTGGGGAGCTGTGGACTTTTTCCATCCGAAGAAAAGAAAATTATCAGGTGAGCATAATTTAAGTTTTTCTTGATAAATGGAAAGAGTCCACAGCTGCATTCATTACTTTTGGGAAAACAATACCCAAACTATAGAGTACACAATGCAACAATGGGAGGGTACAATAAGCGGCCCATTCTGAGGGCACCGGGCCTGAAAAAACCACAACCCAACCAAACCCTGCTCCTTCGGAGCCGGGCAAAAGAACTAGAAGGAAAAGGCCCCAAAGGACACTGAATAAAGGATATCAAAAAAATTTACCAAATATAGAACAATTTAAACAGCACCTGACACCCACAATGGCTGGGGCACTCACCACCTCCTATGAACCAGACACCAGCGGACTAGAATTCTCCGTCGCCACACAGTCAGGAATGCAGAAATGGGAGACCAGAACGTAAACACACCCGGTCACAAGGTGAACCGTATAGTCCATAAAAGCGCACCCGACCGTAAGGTTGCGTCACTTCGAAAGACTGTTATGTGATTCAATCTGCTTATGTGTAGTGTTAACTGGGCTCATGGCTTTTGGAACATAAATATGATTAAAAAAAACCTGTTCAATAATCCCCCTCAGGAGATATTAACCCTTTATACCAAGATACTAAAAGTAGTCCCACTGGAACCCTGTACTTTTCATGTGAGTTTGTAGGAACAAATGAGTTACAAGTACAATCATGAAGTAAAATGAAACATTCTTACCGGAATCTACCCCGTGGAACAGGGCCCAAGTGTGACGGATAGTAGCCTCGCCTCCGCCATGGACTTGGGAGAAGAAAGCAGGCAGCAAAGCGAAGTTCGACAACGCCGATTGCTGGTTAAGTTGTTAAAATTAGTTGGGATGGTTTCGCAGAAAGACTCTTCCTGCATCTCCGGACTCTAACCTTCATCCAAGCCCTCACTGAGAGACTGACAGGATTACTTAAAACTCCCGTCCCATGTCAAAGAGTACTACCCTCCATAAGAGACGAAAAACTTGACACTTTTCTGCCAAACTCCTGAGACAAAAGGCAAAGAATGACTGGGGGATGAGGGGAGTGGGAGGAGTATTTAAGCCTTTTCCTGTGGTGTCTTTGCCTCCTCCTGGTGGCCAGGTTCTTAATTCCCAAAAGTAATGAATGCAGCTGTGGACTCTTTCCAATTATGAAGAAATTCCATGGGATACTGACCCAACTCCAGGTATATCACACCAATAAATAGATTAGCACCATATCCTATGGCAGATCTTTCGAGTAACAGGCTTGCAAGCCTGAACCATGGTCACAATAACTTGGGCTAAAATCAAGCGTTTAATCTCCAAGCAGTCTGCTTCAAAGAAATAAGATTTGGATGAAGAAAGGACCCCTGAAGTAGAAAGTACTTCCTGAGAGGTAGTCTTCTCAGAGGTAGGAACGACATCTCCACTAGATCTGCATACCAGATCCTGCGAGGCCACGCAGGAGCTATTAGAATCACCAATGCTCTGTCCTGCATGATCCGAGCGATGACTCGCGGAAGGAGAGCAAATGGCGGAAAGAAATAAGCCATCCAAACATTCTAAGGAACTGCCAGAGCATCTATCAGAAAGGCTTGAGGATCACTCAACCACAAACAATAATTTGGGACCTTGGAGTTCTGATGAGATGTCATCAGATCCAAATCTGGTAAGACACATTTGGTAGTTAACCTGGAAAACCCTTTCCGGATGGAGTACCCACTCCCCGGGATGGAAAGTCTGTCTGCTCAGCAAATCTGCTTCCCAATTGTCCATTCCTGGAAAGTGGATCGCAGATAAACTCAGTCCACTGGATGATCTGAGCTACCTTGATCATGGCTAAGGGACTCAGAGTTCCGCCTTGGTGGTCTATGTAGGCCACTGAGGTTATGTTGTCCATCTGAAAGCTGATAACCGGCTAGGGACAGCCGAGGCCAAGCCAGCAAAGGCAATGAAGATCGCTCTCAACCCCAGAATAGGGAGTGCAGCTTCCTCCTGAGCTCAAGTCCCTGAGCCCTCAACGAATTCCAGACTGCTCTCCAACCCAACAAGGTGGTGTCCGTGGTCACCATTACCCAAGAGGGTCTCTGAAAAACACATCGTCTGGGACAGATGTTCTTGTGAAAGCCACAACGGTAGGGAGTCTCTGTAGAATCTCAAATGGGACTGAGCAAATGGAAATATGTCCATGAAGCCACCGTCAACCCGAAATACGTCCATGAATTGGGCCACTGATGGCCATGTCCTTGACTGAAGGGACAGGCAAGCAGACAGAATCGTGGGTCTTCTGATCTCAGTTAGAAAATCTTTTCATACATAGAGATTCTATAATGGTTCCTAAGAAGGTCACTCTTGAAGATGGAACAAGATAACTTTGAGAAATTCTGCTAGTTGCAAGGATGGTGCCTGAACCTTATATTGTTCAGAAGGACACCCATCCTAAAAGTCCTTCTAGGAAGACGCAACTCAAACTTAAGAAGTTCCCTATTAAGGGAACAAAAAACACATCCATCCGGACTATGTTCGTTATGAACAGACCCTCTAGAACCAAAGGAGAATGGATACCACTGAAGGCCCGAATCTAAGAAACTTGAAGGAATACCTAGAATCCCGTTCCAAGACTGGGACCGGAACTACCCCTCCCAGAGAGAAAGATCCTGAACCCAGTTCAAGGAATGCCTCATCATACCTGGATTGCAGATACTCTAGAAGAAGAAATATGCAACTGGGAGGAAACATTAGATTGGACTAATTTAGGTTGGGTTCTAAAACATGACTGACCCTACAGAAAAAGGGAAAAGGAAAACTTATCCCTTCATCTTACCTTCTAGATGTGTGGTAGAAAAGGAAACTCTTTTCACCCTTATGTCAGAGGATAATACTGTCAGACAGAGTTCCGACAAGGTCTCATCCTAGTAAGGAACCGATAGAAGAGTGGAATTGGATGAAATAATATTGAACCCTCTACTGCAGGACTACAAAACGAGGCTGTATCGCAAGGCCACGAGTAGATTTCTCAGCTGGCCAAGATGCTCGCCACAATGCTCGGCGGCTAGCTCAGCAGATCTAATAAAACAAGGCATTGCTCTAAGGAACAATTAGACCTCCAGCTTCGAATTCAAGGATCTGAAAAGAAGCAGCTACTCCATAGGGATCAAAGTTCCTGAACTGTAGTAGAACAGCATCTTTCTACTTAGGACACAGTGCATTTAAAGGACGATAGACAGGAAGAAGGAATGCCTGGCTTTGGCCCTGCTGGAATTCGAACATGTGACCCTTGGATCTTTGAACAGGCTTTGTAATCAGGGTATTTAACCAACTGAGCTACCTTGCCGGGTACCCACAGAAACTACAGACAAATTCTCCTCTCAGACTCATGAGAGAACACCAGTAGAATGAGGAGCAGAAACCTTACTATCTGAATCCTTAAAATGTCCTCTTGCGATTTCCCTGAAGGATAGGAAAAGCAGAAAAAGCTGCAGATACCGCAGAGGATACCTGAACTGCAAAATCTGCAGACAAAAACACTCAAAGAAATTGAGGAACCGCAGAGCACTGCATGTGATGCCATAAAGGCTTGGGACGTTGAGAAAACTGTGGCAATGCCTAGACAGTATCATCCTGAGAGACATAGGGCTCAGAGAAAATTAAAAGGAAGATCCCTTTAAAATTTTCATTAAAACGTCTAATGTTGTTCAGAGCAAACGTGTGTCCGAAGGAGCAGACAAACTCCGAAAACAAACACAAGGAAACAAATTGTTTTGTCACTTTAAAACATACGTCTAGACTAAGACAGAATCTATATAAGAAAAAAAAAACTGCCCATAACATATATAAGGTCTTTATTTGTCAGCCTGCTTTACTTTTGCAGGCTTACCAAAATTGAAAAATTAGGCAAGAGTCCAAAAGCCATATATCTAATATTAATATACTGTCACTTTAAGGGCTTTTAGGAGACAGTATTCCACAAACTGCAGGATTCCTCAGATCTCTAACTGGAACTGAATCCCCTAGATAAAGGACACCTTAAAAACTTTTAGGTCTTCCTTTATTACATCTGTTGTACACGGGGGCAGAAACCTCACTGCTCCGATCTCGGAGCAAGGAGGCGGTGTCACGTGACCAAGAATCGAGTGCAAAGAAAATGGCGTGGCCGCTTCCTCCCTGAGGAAAAAAGGAGAGGGGAAACATGGCGCCTGATATTTTAGGGAGAGCGACAAGGAGGTTCAGAGAGAGAGAAAAAAAAAACGGAGTACTAAGCTTACTCCTTCACTCAACTGACAAACTACGTCACCGCTCCAACTAAGAGCGGAAGATACATGAAGGAGAGACATCGGACTGAAAAGTAAGCAGTGCTTAATAAAGTGTGCGCTCCTGGCCGATCGATAAGAAACCTCTCCCTCACTAGGTAATGTCACAAAAGACCAAAGATCTCTAACTTTGTATGCCAACAAAAATATATATCTATATATATTTTGTCTATTTTCATAAACAGTTTAAAGAAACAGAACCCTACACACTGATTAGCCCCTTCAATCCCTGAAGGAGAAAGTCTGTCTCTTAAAAATCACAATAAGTGCTGCCTAATAATACCCCAGCTAGGGTAGATAATGTCCCAATCAGAGTTGCAGAATATATAAAGTGCACAATATCCCATCTTTTAGAAGATAAAAGGCACTTGCCTGAATTCTAGCCATCCAGCAGTCAGACGACTCAAAGTATGAGAGGATGCCACTCCTCACAGAGACCTATGTAAAGAGAAAGACAGTAAACTTACTCAGGCTTTCTATACCAGGGCAGCAACATGTTAGGAAAATGCAGCAAAGCACACTTTACAAGTTTCAAGTTGCTTTAAAGCTACCACAGCCCTGCTGAAGAGACTGACGTGGAGCACAGCTATACCCAAATTGTGATGGAAGATCAGAGCAATCCTGCCCGGACTTCAATCATTTCTGACGTCAGAAATGGCTTTGCGACGACCGGGAGAAGCTGGAGCAGCTGTCAAGTTTAAAAAGTATTTTTTTCGAGTGAAATGTAAATTTCTTTCTTGTAATTGGCAAGAGTCCATAAGCTAGTGACGTATGGGATATACAATCCTACCAGAAGGGGCAAAGTTTCCCAAACCTCAAAATGCCTATAAAAACACCACTCACCAACACCCACAATTCAGTTTTACAAACTTTGCCTCCTATGGAGGTGGTGAAGTAAGTTTGTGCTCGATTTTCTTTTTTGATATGCGCTTCTCAGCATTTTAAAGCCCGATTCCTCTCAGAGTACAGGGTTTGTCAGAGGGATGTGAGGGGAGTATCACCTATTGATTCTATAGATTTCCTCACGGGAAATCTTTTCAAAGGTTCTCTGTCACCGGTCGTTGAGATTCATCTCCTACCTCCCTTTTCAGATCGACGATATACTCTCATATTCCATTACCTCTACTGATAACTGTTTCAGTACTGGTTTGGCTATATGTGGATGGGTGTCTTTCGGTAAGTATGTTTTCATTACTTAAGACACTCTCAGTTATGGTTTGGCACTTTATGTATTAATGTAAAGTTCTAAATATATGTATTGTACTTATATTTTCCATGAGTCAGGTTTATGTATATTTCCTTCTTGCAGACTATCAGTTTCAAAATTGGGAAACATATTTAGGAAGTTATTTTTTCTTACCTGTGGTATAGTCTTTTCTTCAAATTGACTGCTTTTTCATTAATTTTCGCGGGCAAAATTAGGCTGGCGAGGTCGCAAAATGCAGATATTTATTTTTAGCGCAATGGTACAATCGGTGAAGCAATTTGTAATTTCCGGCGTCTTAGTTGACGCCAGGTCTTCTTGCACAAGGTTGCGTCTGCCATGACGCGAGTTGCGTCATTTCCGGATGTTGTTAGCGCCAAAAAATTCCATTTTGCGTTGCGCGTCATACTTGGCGACAAATAATTTAATTATTTAAACCCCACTTGCTATATGCCACTTGCATTTTTTATGCTCAGAGGGCTATGCTGTTTGCATTTTTTTTCCCATTCCTGAAACTGCCATATAAGGAAACTGATCATTTTGCTTTATATGTTTTTTTCTCTTACATTTGCAAGATGTCTCAATCTGACCCTGTCTCAGAAACCACTCTTGGAACCCTGCCTGATAACAGTTCTACCAAAGCTAAGTATCTGTTGTAAATTAGGGGAGATTATATCTCCAGCTGTAGTATGTAACAGTTGTCATGTTAAGCTTTTACATGCAGAGAACGTATCCATCAGTACTAGTACAATGCCTGTTCCTTCAACATCTAATGTACATGATATCCCTGTGAATATAAAAGATTTTATTGCTGATGCGATTCAGAAGGCTTTGTCTGCCATTTCGCCTTCTAATAAACGTAAAAGGTCTTTTTAAACTTCTCATAAAGTTGATGAAATTTCAAATGACCGACAACATACTGAATTATCCTCCTCTGATGAGGATCTATCTGGTTCAGAAGATCTTACCTCAGATATTGACACTGACGAATCTATCTCTTTAAGATGGAGTATATTCGTTCCTTCTTAAAAGAGGTGTTGATTACTTTGGATATTGAGGAAACTAGTCCTCTTGATATTAAAACTAGTAAACGGTTAATTCTGTTTATAAACCTCCTGTGGTTACACCAGAGGTTTTTCCAGTGGTGCTATTTCTGATATGATTACAAAGGAATGGAATAGGCCTGGTACTTCTTTTATTCCTTCTTCTAGGTTTAAACAGTTGTATCCTTTGCCAACAGTTAGGTTGGAGTTTTGGGAAAAAAATCCCCAAGGTTGATGGGGCTATTTCTACTCTTGCCAAACGTACTACTATTACTATGGAAGATAGTACTTCTTTTAAAGGACCCTTTAGATATGAAACTTGAATCTTATCTAAGGAAAGCTTATTGATTTTCTGGCTACATTCTTAGGCCTTCTATATCCATGGCTGATGTTGCAGCTGCATCAACTTTTTGGTTGGAAAGCTTTGCGCAACAGGAAACAGATTCTGATTTGTCTAGCATTGTTCGCTTGCTTCAACATACTAATTATTTTATCTGTGATGCTATTTTTGATATCATCAATATTGATGTTAAATCTATGTCTTTGGCTCAAATATTGGAATGCCGACATGGTATCCAAGACTAGATTACTCTCTCTGTCTTTCAAAGGTAACAATTTATTTGGTTCTCAGTTGGATTCAATTATTTCAACTGTCACTGGGGGGGGGGGGGGGGGGTTACCTCAGGATAAAAGATCTAAGGGTAAATCTAAAGCTTCTAATAGTTTTCGTTCTTTTCGACAGAATAAGGAACAGAAAGCCAATCCTTCCTCCAAAGAATCTGGTTCCAATTGGAAACCTTCAAGTTGAAATAAATAAAAGCCTTTTAAGAAACCAAAGCCACCCCCCAAGTCTGCATGAAGGTGCGGCCCTCATTCCAGCTCAGCTGGTGGGGGGCAGATTAAAAAAAGTTTCAAAAACATTTGGGCAGATTCTATCCAAAATCAATGGATTCATAGTATTGTCTCTCAAGGGTATCAAATAGGTTTCAGAGTAAGACCTCCTGTGAGAAGATTTTTTTCTTTCACATGTCCCAGCAAATCCAGTGAAGGCTCAGGCTTTTCTGAAGTGTGTTTCAGATCTAGAGCTTTCAGGGGTAATCATACCAGTTCCGTTTCAGGAACAGGGTCTGGGGTTTTATTCAAATCTATTCATTGTCCCAAAAAAAGAAATTCATTCAGGCCAATTCTGGATCTGAAAATTTTGAATCGTTTTGTAAGAGTGCCAACTCAAAATGGTGACTATAAGGACTATTCTGCCTTTAGTTCAGCAAGGTCATATGTCCATGATAGACTTACAGGATGCATATCTTCATATTCCGATTCATCCAGACCACTATCGGTTTCTGAGATTCTCTTTTTTAGACAAGCATTACCAATTTGTCGCCGTTCCATTTGGCCTAGCGACAGCTCAAAGAATTTTTTCAAAGGTTCTCGGTGCCCTACTCTCTAATCAGAAAAGGGTATTGCGGTGTTTCCTTATTTGGACGATATCTTGGTACTAGCTCAGTCTTTACATTCAGCCGAATCTCACACGAATCAACTAGTGTTGTTTCTTCAAAGACATGGTTGGAGGATCAATTTACCAAAAAGTTCCTTGATTCCTCAGACAAGGGTCACCTTTTTAGGTTTCCAGATAGAGACAGAGTCATGGACACTGAATCTAACAGACAACAGATGAATAAAATTGGTTTCAGCTTGTCGAAACCTTCAGTCTCAATCATTTCCTTCATGTGCATGGAAGTTTTAGGTCTCATGACTTCAGCATCAGACGTGATCCCCTTTGCTCGTTTTCATATGAGACCTCTTCAGCTTTGTATGCTGAATCAATGGTGCAGGGATTATGCAAGGAAATCACAATTAATATCCTAAAATCCCAATATTCGACTCTCTGACTTGGTGGTTAGATCACCATCGTATAGTTCAAGGGGCCTCTTTTGTTCGTCCAATCACAACAGATGCAAGTCTTTCAGGTTGGGGAGCTGTCTGGGGATCTCTGACAGCACAAGGGGTTTGGAAATCTCAAGAGGCGAGAATACCAATAAATATTTTAAAACTCTGTGCTATTTTCAGGGCTCTTCAGGTTTGGCCTCTGTTGAAGAGAGAACCATTAATTTGTTTTCAAACAGACAATATCACAACTGTGGCATATGTCAATCAGGGTGGGACTCACAGTCCCCTAGCTATGAATCCAGCTCTTGTCTAATTTCTGCGGTACATATCCCAGGTGTAGACAATTGGGAAGCGGATTATCTCAGCCATCAGTGGTCTCTCCATCCAGATGTGTTTTTTCGGATTGTTCAGATGTGGGTCTTCTAGAAATATATCTGATGGCTTGCCATCTAAACAAGAAACTTCCCAGGTACTTGTCCAGGTATAGGGATCTTCATGCGGAGTTGGTGGATGCGTTAGCAGTTCCTTAGTTTTACCAATCTGCTTATATCTTCCCGCCTCTAGTTCTTCCAAGAGTGATCCCCAAGATCATCATGGAACAATCGTTTGTGTTTCTAGTAGCACCAGCATGGCCTCACAGGTTCTGGTATGCGGATCTAGTCCGGATGTCCAGTTGCCAACCTTGGCCACTTCCTTTAAAGGGCCACTGTAAGTAAATATTTTCTATGCCTGTTACTAACTACCCGAAATACGCTTTTTATCAATAGCATTTCATTAACATATCTCTACCGTATATCAGAAATCTTGTCTGCAAATTTGTTTTCCAAACCCACTCCGTGGGTATCCTTTGCTCTGTACCAATCCGTTTACAATACCTAGGTTTCAAAATGGCGCTTTAAACACAAAGTTATTGGTTTAAGTATTTTGAACATGCAGTGCTGAAAATAGTGGGCAGGATAACGTGACATCATCGCCGAAAAAAAGAAATAACTTTTAGAACGTTATGAAACTTCATTTTGGAGAAAATATAGGTCAGTAGGTTTTAATTAATGTTTATTAACTTTAATATGTTAGTTGTTTAGCTTAAAAATTATAACAGAAAGTAATCCTTTAAGACCAGACCTTCTGTCTCAAGGACCGTTTTTCCATCAGGATCTCAAATTGTTAAATTTGAAGGTATGGAAATTGAAAGCTTAGTGCTTAGTCATAGAGTTTTCTCTGACTCAGTGATTGATACTATGTTACAAAGCTCGTAAATCTGTTTCTAGGAAGATTTATTATCGAGTTTGGAAGACATATTTCATGGTGTTCTTGTCAAATTCTTCTGGCATTTTTTTTAGAATTCCTAGAATTTTACAGTTTCTTCAGGATGGTTGGTCTCAAAGTTCCTTGAAGGGACAAATCTCTGCTCTCTCCGTTTTATTTCACAGAAAGATTGCTAAGCTTCCCGATATTCACTGTTTTGTGCAGGCTTTGGTCCGTATCAAGCCTGTCATTAAGTCAATCTCTCCTCCTTGGAGTCTTAATTTGGTTTTGAAGGCTTTACAGGCTCCTCCTTTTGAGCCTATGCATTCTTTAGATATTAAAACTACTTTCTTGGAAAGTGTTCCTTTTGGCTCTTTCTTCTGCTAGAAGAGTTTCCGAATTATCTGCTCTTTCTTGCGAGTCTCCTTTTCTGATTTTCCATCAGGATAAGGCAGTTTTGCGGACTTCATTTATTTTTTACCTTAAGTTGTGAATTCTAACACTAATAGTGAAATTGTTGTTTCCCTCTGTGTCCTAATCCTAAGAAATATTTGGAGAGATCCTTACATTCTCTGGATGTTGTAAGAGCTTTGAAATTTATTGAAGCTACTAAAGATTTCAGGAAGACTTCTAGTCTATTTGTTGTCTTTTCTGGTCCTAGGAAAGGTCAGAAAGCTTCTGCCATTTCCTTGGCATTCTGGTTAAATCTTTTGATTCATCAGGCTTATTTGGAGTCGGGTCAGGATCCACCTCAGAGAATCACAGCTCATTCTACTAGATCAGTTTCCACTTCGTGGGCTTTTAAGAATGAAGCTTCAGCTGATCAGATTCGCAAAGCAGCAACTTGGTCTTTTTGCATACATTTACTAAATTCTACCGTTTTGATGTACAGTATTTGCCTCTTCGGAAGCAGTTTTTGGTAGAAAAGTTCTTCAGGCAGCGGTTTCAGTTTGATGCCCCTGCTTATGTTTTAAGTTGTTTTCTTTCAATTATGGGAAAAACTTTTTTTTTATGTGGATTTAATTTTTTCAGCGGAAAATTGCTGTTTTTATTTTTATCCCTCCCTCTCTAGTGACTGTTCTGTGGACTCTTGCCAATTACATGAAAGAAAACATAAGTTATGTAAGAACATGATAAATTAATTTCTTTCATACTGGCAAAAGTCCATATGACCCACCCTTTTTATGGTGGTTATGTTTTATTGTATAAAGCACAATTATATTTCCAGTTCCTTTTTTTGATGCTTTTTACTCATTTTTTTATCACTCAACTACTTCGCTATTCATTAAACTGAATTGTGGGTGTGGTGAGTGGTGTATTTATAGGCATTTTGAGGTTTGGGAAACTTTGCCCCTCCTGGTAGGATTGTATATCCCATACGTCACTAGCTCAATGAATTTATCAGGTAAGTTTTTACATAAATTATGTTTTTGATTAATTAAAGTGCCCCTTTTTTATTCGAATTTTTAAAAACCAGGCATTTTAGCATAAAAATGTACATTCACTTTAACAGCTTTGCTGTGGTGCTCTTTGCCTCCTCCTGCTGGCCAGTAGTGATATTCCCAAGAGTAATTGATGATCCTATGGACTCACCGTGTCATTATAAAGAAAATAAATAACACAAAAACCTCTGTAATACATTTTAAAACATTCTTGCCCAAGTCCATTTAAACAAAAAAATATATTATCAAACACATGATTGACAAAATGAATGGGACATATAGTTCCCTAAACAATAGACTTGAGCCAAATAATTAATTGTGATCTCCTAGCTAAATGTTTCAAACACTTACAGATCTTGGGATCTGAACTCCATCCTCACAGGGGAACCAGGTTCCAGGTTGGTCAACTCAGGGGGTAGTTCTTTGCCTTGGGACAAAAGCCAGGCACGTTCTTCTCTGAGTTTCCTTCTTCGTGCACGTTCTAAGAGGCAGAGAAAGTAAATGGAATTACTGGCATTGTTACTAAAACCACCTGACTGGGCCTTGGAAATTTACAGTACCTCAGATTTTTTTGATTTTTTTTACTTACTAAGCAAAAGAACACGTAGCGTCATATTTTAAAAGGGACAGTCAACACCATAATTTTTGTTGTTTAAAAAGATAGATAATCCCTTTATTACCAATTCCTCAGTTTTGCATAACCAACACAGTTATAATAATACACATTTTACCTATGTAAATAACTTTTATCTATGCCTCTGCAAACTGCCCCTTATTTCAGTTCTTTTGACAGGCTTGCATTTTAGCCAATCAGTGCTGACTCCTAGGTAACGTCACGTGTGTGTGTGAGCTCAATGTTATCTATAAAGATACACATGAACTAACGCCCTCCAATAGTGGCGAAAAACTGTTAAAACACATTCAGATTAGATGCGGCCTTCAAACACTAAGAAATTAGCAAATGAGCCTACTAAGTTTTAGCGTTCAACTAAGAATACCAAGAAAACAAAGCAAAATTGGTGATAAAAGTAAATTGGAAAGGTGTTTAAAATTACATGCCCTATTTGAATAGCGAAAGTTTATTTTGGACTTGACTGTCCCTTTAAGGGTCATAGAGCAATGTAAGGAATTTTGAAAACATGTAGAGTGATCCAGTAAGGAACACAACAACTCTAAAAATGTCTAATTATATTAAACAAATAACAGACTCCATAACAGCATTCTTGCCTCAAACAGATAAACATCCATAAAACAGTGCACCAAAATAAAAAATTACACAACTGTTGCGAAAAACATAATTTATGCTTACCTGATAAATTTATTTCTCTTGTAGTGTGTTCAGTCCACGGGTCATCCATTACTTATGGGATATATTCTCCTTCCCAACAGGAAGTTGCAAGAGGATCACCCAAGCAGAGCTGCTATATAGCTCCTCCCCTCACATGTCATATCCAGTCATTCGACCGAAACAAGACGAGAAAGGAGAAACTATAGGGTGCAGTGGTGACTGGAGTTATAATTTAAAATCTAGAACCTGCCTCAAAAAAGACAGGGCGGGCCGTGAACTGGATACACTACAAGAGAAATAAATTTATCAGGTAAGCATAAATTATGTTTTCTCTTGTTAAGTGTGTTCAGTCCACGGGTCATCCATTACTTATGGGATACCAATACCAAAGCTAAAGTACACGGATGATGGGAGGGACAAGGCAGGAACTTTAAACAGAAGGAACCACTGCCTGTAGAACCTTTCTCCCAAAAACAGCCTCCGAAGAAGCAAAAGTATCAAATTTGTAAAATTTGGAAAAAGTATGAAGTGAAGACCAAGTTGCAGCCTTGCAAATCTGTTCAACAGAGGCCTCATTCTTAAAGGCCCAAGTGGAAGCCACAGCTCTAGTGGAATGAGCTGTAATTCGTTCAGGAGGCTGCTGACCAGCAGTCTCATAGGCTAAACGTATTATGCTACGAAGCCAAAAAGAGAGAGGTAGCCGAAGCCTTTTGACCTCTCCTCTGTCCAGAGTAAACGACAAACAAAGAAGAAGTTTGCCGAAAATCTTTAGTTGACTGTAAGTAAAACTTCAGGGCACGGACTACGTCTAGATTATGCAAAAGACGTTCCTTCTTTGAAGAAGGATTAGGACATAATGATGGAACAACAATCTCTTGATTGATATTCCTGTTAGAAACAACCTTAGGTAAAAACCCAGGTTTAGTACGGAGGACAAACTTGTCTGAATGAAAGATCAGATAAGGGGAATCACAATGTAAGGCAGATAACTCAGAGACTCTTCAAGCCGAGGAAATAGCCATCAAAAACAGAACTTTCCAAGATAAAAGTTTAATATCAATGGAATGAAGGGGTTCAAACGGAACACCCTGCAGAACTTTAAGAACCAAGTTTAAGCTCCAAGGAGGAGCAACAGTTTTAAATACAGGTTTAATTCTAGCCAAAGCCTGACAAAAAGCCTGGACGTCTGGATTGTCTGCCAGACGCTTGTGTAAAAGGACAGAGCAGAAATCTGTCCCTTTAGTGAACTAGCGGATAAGCCCTTTTCTAAACCCTCTTGTAGAAAGGACAATATCCTAGGAATCCTAACCTTACTCCATGAGTAACTCTTGGATTCACACCAATATAAATATTTACGCCATATCTTATGGTAAATTTTTCTGGTAACAGGTTTCCGAGCCTGTATTAATGTATCAATAACCAAATCCGAAAACACACGCTTTGATAGAATCAAGCGTTCAATTTCCAAGCAGTCAGCCTCAGAGAAATTAGGTTTGGATGGTTGAAAGGACCCTGAATTAGAAGGTCCTACCTCAGGGGTAGAGACCATGGTGGACAGGACGACATGTCCACTAGGTCTGCATACCAGGTCCTGCGTGGCCACGCAGGCGCTATCAGAATCACTGATGCTCTCTCCTGTTTTATCCTGGCAATCAGTCGAGGTAGCAACGGAAAAGGTGGAAACACATAAGCTATGTTTAAAACCCAAGGGGCTGCTAGTGCATCTACCAGCACCGCTCCCGGGTCCCTGGACCTGGATCCGTAACAAGGAAGCTTGACGTTCTGGCGAGATGCCATGAGATCCAGTTTGCCCCAACGATGAACCAGTTGAGCAAATACCTCCGGGTGAAGTTCCCACTCCCCCGGATGAAAAGTCTGGCGACTTAGAAAATCCGCCTCCCAGTTCTCCACACCTGGGATGTAGATCGCTGACAGGTGGCAAGAGTGAGACTCTGCCCAGCGAATTATCTTCGAGACTTCCAACATCGCTAGGGAACTCCTGGTTCCCCCTTGATGATTGATGTAAGCCACAGTCGTGATGTTGTCCGACTGAAATCTGATGAACCTCAGTGTTGCTAACTGAGGCCAAGCTAGAAGAGCATTGAATATTGCTCTTAATTCTAGAATGTTTATTGGGAGGAGTTTCTCCTCCTGAGTCCACGATCCCTGAGCCTTCAGGGAATTCCAGACTGCTCCCCAGCCTAGTAGGCTGGCATCTGTTGTTACAATCGTCCAATCTGGTCTGCGAAAGGTCATTCCTTTGGACAGATGAACCCGAGACAACCACCAGAGAAGAGAATCTCTGGTCTCCTGGTCCAGATTTAGCAAAGGGGACAGATCTGAGTAATCCCCGTTCCATTGACTTAGCATGCATAGTTGCAGCGGTCTGAGATGCAGGCGCACAAATGGCACTATGTCCATTGCCGTGACCATTAAGCCGATTACTTCCATGCACTGAGCTACTGATGGGCTTGGAATGGAGTGAAGGACACGGCAAGCATTGAGAATCTTTGATAACCTGGACTCCGTCAGGTTCAGGAATAATCCGTGCCACCTCTTTCATTGCTAAGGAACCCAGACTTCCTCCCTGGTGGGTGATGTAAGCCACTGAGGTGATATTGTCCAACTGGAATCTGATAAACCGGGCTAAGGACAACTGAGGCCAAGACATCAGAGTATTGTAAATCGCTGTCATTTCCAAGAAATTTATGCGGAGAGCAGTCCATAGTCCCTGCGCCTTTAACGAGTCCCAGACTGCTGCCCAGCCGGCTGGCGTCCGTGGTCACAATCACCCAAGAAGGTCTCCGGAAGCATGTGCCCTGAGACAGATGGTCCTGAGTAAGCCACCACAGGAGCCAGTCTCTCTGGTCTAGATCTATCCTCAGACAGATCTGAATGGTCACCGTTCCATTGTTTGAGCATGCATAATTGCAGAGCTCTCAAATGGAATCAAGCAAAGAGAATAATGTCCATGGAAGTTACCATAAGACCAATTACCTCGATACATTGAGCAACTGATGGCCCGAACAGTAGACTGAAGAGAGAGGCAAGGAGAGAATTTTGGATTTTCTGACCTCAGTCAGAAAAATTTTCATAGATAGGGAAACTATTATGGTCCCTAAGAAAACCACCCTTGTAGCTGTAAGGGAAATCTTTTCCAGATTCACTTTCCAACAGTGAGAACGTAGAATAGACAAGATCTCGGTATGAAAGTTTGCTTGTTGAAAAGATGTCGCCTGAACCAATGTGGTCCAGGTACGGCGCCACTGCAATTCCCCCGAGACCTGATCACTGCCAAGAGAGCCCCCACAACCTTTGAGAAAATTCTGGGAGATGTGGCAAGTCCAAACAGAAGAGCCACAAACTGAAAGGGTTTGTCTAGAAAGGCGAATCTCATGAATTTGTGATGATCCCTGTGGATGGGAACATGAAGTTATGCGTACTTCAGGTCTATGGTCATCATGAACCTTCAGGTCTATAGTCATCATGAACTGACCCTCTTGGACCAAAGGAAGAATGGAACGAATGGTTTCCATTTTGAAGGACGGTACCCTGAGAAACTTGTTGAGGCACTTTAGGTCTAAAATGGGTCGAAAAGTTCCATCTTTTTGGGAACCACGAACAGATTTGAATATAATCCTAGACCCTGTTCCCTTACTGGAACAATCACTCCCAGGGAGGATAGGTCCTGAAAGCAGTTCAAGAATGCCTCTTTTTACCTGGTCTGCAGATAATCTTGAAAGGCGGAATCTGATCCTGGGAGGGAAAGTTTTGAATTCTATTTTGTAACCCTGAGATACTATGTCCACAGCCCAAGGATCTGGGACATCTCATCTCCACGCTTGATAAAACAGGGAATGTCTGCCCCCCACTTGATCCGAACCTGGACCAGGGGTCGACCCTTCATGCTGACTTAGACTCAGCTGAGGGTTTCTTTGATTGCTTCCCCTTATTCCAAGACTGATTGGGCTTCCAATAAGACTTGGACTATTCCTGCTTAGAAGAGGGAGAGGAAGACTTTTGACCTTTGAAGTTACAAAAGGAACGAAAATGACTTCCTTTTATTATTTCTTACAGACTGAGTCTAAACAAGGTCTTACCCTTGTAAGGAAGCGCCAGAAGCTTGTACTTGGAGGTAACATCAGCTGGCCAAGATTTTAGCCACAATGCCCTACGGCTAGGACAGAGAAGCCAGACATCTTGGCTCCCAGTCTAATAACTTGCATGTTAGCATCAAAAATAAAGTCTCTACTAAAATTGATTCAGACAAGGCATTGCACCAAAAAATGCCACACTTGCTACTGTGGCAATACAAAATGCAGGTTGCCATTGAAGAGCTTGATGAACATACATCGTTTTCAAATAAGCGTCCAGCTTTTTGTCCATGGGATCCTTAAAGGAGCAGCTATCCTCTATAGGGATTGTAGTTCTCTTAGCCAGAGTAGAAATAGTCCCTTCCACTTTAAGTACCGTGTGCCAAGAAACTTTAATGGAGTCAGCAACAGTATACATCTTTTTAAATACAGGAGACGGGGAGAAAGGAATCACTGGCTTCTCCCATTCCTGTGAAATAATCTCCGTCACACGGTCTGGGACAGGAAAAACTTCCACAGAGGAAGGAACATCATAGTATTTATTAAGTTTACTAGACTTCTTAGGGTCGACAACGACAAAAGTATTGTTGTAGTCCAAAGTAGCCAATACCTCCTTTAACAGTACACAAAGGTGTTCAAGCTTAAATCTGAAGTTTACGTCTTCAGTATCAGATGAAGGAATAATACTCTCTGAATCTGAGATTTCACCCTCAGAGACTACTGACGTATCCTCCTCATCAGACTTATGAGGGAAGGCAACCTGCATAATAGTAGGTGGAACAGAAACCTTACAATCTGAATGTCTAAATTTTCCTCTTGCGTTTTCCCAGCATAGGAAAAGCAGATAATGCTGCAGATACAGCAGAAGATACCTGTGCAGAAAAATCTGCAGGCATATAAACTCCTCCAGGAGACTGAGAGGAACTGCAGGGCACTGTATGTGACACCAGAGGCTTGGGACGTTTGAGGAGAAAGCTGTGGCATTGCCTGAACAGCATCACCCTGAGAGACATTGGGCTAGGAGGGCAACAATTTATCTTTAAATTGAAGTATTCTAGCTAAGCATGCAGCACAGAATTGCAAAGGCAAAACAATTTGTGCCTCAAGGCATAAAAAGCATTTGTCAAAAGACATAATCTTGGTCCAATACATTACTAAATAAAAAATTCCCAAATGGTAGAATTTTTTTAAATACACTGTCACTAAGAATTTTTAAAACCACAGCCCCTTAACGTTATGCAAAAATTCTTTAAAATAATAAACCAATCGGGCCCCCTACACCTCAGACGGGCTGAGGTGCCTTACCGTAACACTTGTACACAATTTGGCTGCCAAAAGTCTTTAAAACGATAATATAGTAGATCGACACTGAAGAGACTGAAATTCAATGACGCCGCTCCACTCAGTGAATATCCGACAGCGGAGAGAAGTCATGTGACCGGCAGAGAGGAGACTATGCAGCAAGTAAAAGGCGCGCGTTTCCCTCTGCCTACAACACCGACGCTTAATTTACACAAACGCTCAAGCAGTCTGCTTGCTTAGCTAGAACAGGTTAATTGACAAAGAAAACCAACTGACACATTTTAAGTTTATACAAAAATCCCTGTATAACACATAAGCCACACACATACTAAAAATTATTTCAACAAAATTAGCCCAAAGAGAAAAAACGTCCCAATAAAGGGAAGACTAACCCCTAGTCTCAACATACATAATGTGCCTGCCCACTGCCAAAGAAAATCCTGTATAAAGGATTTTAAAAATGTCCCCATCTACTGCATATGACATTCTTCTGAAGTGCAAGTCTCCAAGACCTAGAAGACAAAAGCACTTACCTGCAGTCAAGCTGTCCAGCAGGAAGACAGCTCACAAGGCGTGAAATGATACATACTCCTTACAGAGACCTGTAGAAAAAGAATGAACAGAGTCACCAACTCTGGCTTTCTGTACCATGGGCAGCAATGTGTTAGGAAGTTGTGAGGTAGTCCTTGCTTTGTTTCCTAACTGCTTAAAAGCCACCATTACTCTACTGAAGAGATTAACGTGAACTCGGCTAAACCCAAATCCTTGCTTGCAGGGAAAAGTACCCGAAAAACAGAATTTATGTTTACCTGATAAATTTCTTTCTCCAACGGTGTGTCCGGTCCACGGCGTCATCCTTACTTGTGGGATATTCTCTTCCCCAACAGGAAATGGCAAAGAGCCCAGCAAAGCTGGTCACATGATCCCTCCTAGGCTCCGCCTACCCCAGTCATTCGACCGACGTTAAGGAGGAATAATAGCATAGGAGAAACCACATGGTACCGTGGTGACTGTAGTTAAAGAAAATAAATTATCAGACCTGATTTAAAAACCAGGGCGGGCCGTGGACCGGACACACCGTTGGAGAAAGAAATTTATCAGGTAAACATAAATTCTGTTTTCTCCAACATAGGTGTGTCCGGTCCACGGCGTCATCCTTACTTGTGGGAACCAATACCAAAGCTTTAGGACACGGATGAAGGGAGGGAGCAAATCAGGTCACCTAAATGGAAGGCACCACGGCTTGCAAAACCTTTCTCCCAAAAATAGCCTCAGAAGAAGCAAAAGTATCAAACTTGTAAAATTTGGTAAAAGTGTGCAGTGAAGACCAAGTCGCTGCCCTACATATCTGATCAACAGAAGCCTCGTTCTTGAAGGCCCATGTGGAAGCCACAGCCCTAGTGGAATGAGCCGTGATTCTTTCGGGAGGCTGCCGTCCGGCAGTCTCGTAAGCCAATCTGATGATGCTTTTAATCCAAAAAGAGAGAGAGGTAGAAGTTGCTTTTTGACCTCTCCTTTTACCTGAATAAACAACAAACAGGGAAGATGTTTGTCTAAAATCCTTTGTAGCATCTAAATAGAATTTTAGAGCGCGAACAACATCCAAATTGTGCAACAAGCGTTCCTTCTTTGAAACTGGTTTCGGACACAGAGAAGGTACGATAATCTCCTGATTAATGTTTTTGTTAGAAACAACTTTCGGAAGAAAACCAGGTTTAGTACGTAAAACCACCTTATCTGCATGGAACACCAGATAAGGAGGAGAACACTGCAGAGCAGATAATTCTGAAACTCTTCTAGCAGAAGAAATTGCAACTAAAAACAAAACTTTCCAAGATAATAACTTAATATCAACGGAATGTAAGGGTTCAAACGGAACCCCCTGAAGAACTGAAAGAACTAAATTGAGACTCCAAGGAGGAGTCAAAGGTTTGTAAACAGGCTTGATTCTAACCAGAGCCTGAACAAAGGCTTGAACATCTGGCACAGCTGCCAGTTTTTTGTGAAGTAACACCGACAAGGCAGAAATCTGTCCCTTCAGGGAACTTGCCGATAATCCTTTTTCCAATCCTTCTTGAAGGAAGGATAGAATCCTAGGAATCTTAACCTTGTCCCAAGGGAATCCTTTAGATTCACACCAACAGATATATTTTTTCCAAATTTTGTGGTAAATCTTTCTAGTTACAGGCTTTCTGGCCTGAACAAGAGTATCGATAACAGAATCTGAGAAACCTCGCTTCGATAAAATCAAGCGTTCAATCTCCAAGCAGTCAGCTGGAGTGAAACCAGATTCGGATGTTCGAACGGACCCTGAACAAGAAGGTCTCGTCTCAAAGGTAGCTTCCAAGGTGGAGCCGATGACATATTCACCAGATCTGCATACCAAGTCCTGCGTGGCCACGCAGGAGCTATCAAGATCACCGACGCCCTCTCCTGATTGATCCTGGCTACCAGCCTGGGGATGAGAGGAAACGGCGGGAACACATAAGCTAGTTTGAAGGTCCAAGGTGCTACTAGTGCATCCACTAGAGCCGCCTTGGGATCCCTGGATCTGGACCCGTAGCAAGGAACTTTGAAGTTCTGACGAGAGGCCATCAGATCCATGTCTGGAATGCCCCAAAGTTGAGTGACTTGGGCAAAGATTTCCGGATGGAGTTCCCACTCCCCCGGATGCAATGTCTGACGACTCAGAAAATCCGCTTCCCAATTTTCCACTCCCGGGATGTGGATAGCAGACAGGTGGCAGGAGTGAGACTCCGCCCATAGAATAATCTTGGTCACTTCTTCCATCGCTAGGGAACTCCTTGTTCCCCCCTGATGGTTGATGTACGCAACAGTCGTCATGTTGTCTGATTGAAACCGTATGAACTTGGTCCTCGCTAGCTGAGGCCAAGCCTTGAGAGCATTGAATATCGCTCTCAGTTCCAGAATATTTATCGGTAGAAGAGATTCTTCCCGAGACCAAAGACCCTGAGCTTTCAGGGATCCCCAGACCGCGCCCCAGCCCATCAGACTGGCGTCGGTCGTGACAATGACCCACTCTGGTCTGTGGAATGTCATCCCTCGTGACAGGTTGTCCAGGGACAGCCACCAACGGAGTGAGTCTCTGGTCCTCTGATTTACTTGTATCTTTGGAGACAAGTCTGTATAGTCCCCATTCCACTGACTGAGCATGCACAGTTGTAATGGTCTTAGATGAATGCGCGCAAAAGGAACTATGTCCATTGCCGCTACCATCAACCCGATCACTTCCATGCACTGAGCTACGGAAGGAAGAGGAACGGAATGAAGTATTCGACAAGAGTCCAGAAGCTTTGTCTTTCTGGCCTCTGTTAGAAAAATCCTCATTTCTGAGGAGTCTATAATTGTTCCCAAGAAGGGAACCCTTGTTGACGGGGATAGAGAACTCTTTACCACGTTCACTTTCCAGCCGTGCGATCTGAGAAAGGCCAGGACGATGTCCGTGTGAGCCTTTGCTCGAGGGAGGGACGACGCTTGAATCAGAATGTCGTCCAGGTAAGGTACTACTGCAATGCCCCTTGGTCTTAGCACAGCTAGAAGGGACCCTAGTACCTTTGTGAAAATCCTTGGAGCAGTGGCTAATCCGAAAGGAAGCGCCACGAACTGGTAATGTTTGTCCAGGAATGCAAACCTTAGGAACCGATGATGTTCCTTGTGGATAGGAATATGTAGATACGCATCCTTTAAATCCACCGTGGTCATGAATTGACCTTCCTGGATGGAAGGAAGGATAGTTCGAATGGTTTCCATCTTGAAAGATGGGACCTTGAGAAATTTGTTTAAGATCTTGAGATCTAGGATTGGTCTGAATGTTCCCTCTTTTTTGGGAACTATGAACAGATTGGAGTAGAACCCCATCCCTTGTTCTCTCAATGGAACAGGATGAATCACTCCCATTTTTAACAGGTCTTCTACACAATGTAAGAACGCCTGTCTTTTTATGTGGTCTGAAGACAACTGAGACCTGTGGAACCTTCCCCTTGGGGGAAGTCCCTTGAATTCCAGAAGATAACCCTGGGAGACTATTTCTAGCGCCCAAGGATCCAGAACATCTCTTGCCCAAGCCTGAGCGAAGAGAGAGAGTCTGCCCCCCACCAGATCCGGTCCCGGATCGGGGGCCGATATTTCATGCTGTCTTGGTAGCAGTGGCAGGTTTCTTTGCCTGCTTTCCCTTGTTCCAGCCTTGCATTGGTCTCCAAGCTGGCTTGGCCTGAGACGTATTACCCTCTTGCTTAGAGGACGCAGCACCTTGGGCTGGTCCGTTTTTACGAAAGGGACGAAAATTAGGTCTATTTTTTGCCTTGAAAGGCCGATCCTGAGGAAGGGCATGGCCCTTACCCCCAGTGATATCAGAGATAATCTCTTTCAAGTCAGGACCAAACAGCGTTTTCCCCTTGAAAGGAATGTTTAGTAGCTTGTTCTTGGAAGACGCATCAGCCGACCAAGATTTCAACCAAAGCGCTCTGCGCGCCACAATAGCAAACCCAGAATTCTTAGCCGCTAACTTAGCCAATTGCAAAGAGGCGTCTAGAGTGAAAGAATTAGCCAATTTGAGAGCATTGACTCTGTCCATAATCTCCTCATAAGGAGGAGAGTCACTATCGAGCACCTTAATCAGTTCATCAAACCAGAAATATGCGGCTGTAGTGACAGGGACAATGCATGAAATGGGTTGTAGAAGGTAACCCTGCTGAACAAACATCTTTTTAAGCAAACCTTCTAATTTTTTATCCATAGGATCTTTGAAAGCACAACTATCCTCTATGGGAATAGTGGTGCGTTTGTTTAAAGTAGAAACCGCTCCCTCGACCTTGGGGACTGACTGCCATAAGTCCTTTCTGGGGTCGACCATAGGAAACAATTTTTTAAATATGGGGGGAGGGACGAAAGGAATACCGGGCCTTTCCCATTCTTTATTAACAATGTCCGCCACCCGCTTGGGTATAGGAAAAGCTTCTGGGAGCCCCGGCACCTCTAGGAACTTGTCCATTTTACATAGTTTCTCTGGGATGACCAAATTTTCACAATCATCCAGAGTGGATAATACCTCCTTAAGCAAAATGCGGAGATGTTCCAATTTAAATTTAAAAGTAATCACATCAGATTCAGCCTGCTGAGAAATGTTCCCTAAATCAGTAATTTCTCCCTCAGACAAAACCTCCCTGGCCCCCTCAGATTGGGTTAGGGGCCCTTCAGAGATATTAATATCAGCGTCGTCATGCTCTTCAGTAACTAAAACAGAGCATCCACGCTTACGCTGGCAAGGGTTCATTTTGGCTAAAATGTTTTTGACAGAATTATCCATTACAGCCGTTAATTGTTGCATAGTAAGGAGTATTGGCGCGCTAGATGTACTAGGGGCCTCCTGAGTGGGCAAGACTCGTGTAGACGAAGGAGGGAATGATGCAGTACCATGCTTACTCCCCTCACTTGAGGAATCATCTTGGGCATCATTGTCATTATCACATAAATCACATTTATTTAAATGAATAGGAATTCTGGCTTCCCCACATTCAGAACACAGTCTATCTGGTAGTTCAGACATGTTAAACAGGCATAAACTTGATAAGAAAGTACAAAAAACGTTTTGAAATAAAACCGTTACTGTCACTTTAAATTTTAAACTGAACACACTTTATTACTGCAATTGCGAAAAAAACATGAAGGAATTGTTCAAAATTCACCAAACTTTCACCACAGTGTCTTAAAGCCTTGAAAATATTGCACACCAATTTTGGAAGCTTTAACCCTTAAAATAACGGAACCGGAGCCGTTTTAAGCTTTAACCCCTTTACAGTCCCTGGTATCTGCTTTGCTGAGACCCAACCAAACCCAAGGGGAATACGATACCAAATGATGCCTTCAGAAGTCTTTTATAAGTATCAGAGCTCCTCTCACATGCGACTGCATGCCATGCCTCTCAAAAACAAGTGCGCAACACCGGCGCGAAAATGAGACTCTGCCTATGCTTTGGGAAAGCCCCTAAAGAATAAGGTGTCTAAAACAGTGCCTGCCGATATTATTATATCAAAATACCCAGAATAAATGATTCCTCAAGGCTAAATAAGTGTTAATATCAATCGATTTAGCCCAAAAAATGTCTACAGTCTAAATAAGCCCTTGTGAAGCCCTTATTTACAATCGTAATAAACATGGCTTACCGGATCCCATAGGGAAAATGACAGCTTCCAGCATTACATCGTCTTGTTAGAATGTGTCATACCTCAAGCAGCAAAGGACTGCAAACTGTTCCCCCAACTGAAGTTAATGCTCTCAACAGTCCTGTGTGGAACAGCCATGGATTTTAGTTACGGTTGCTAAAATCATTTTCCTCATACAAACAGAATTCTTCATCTCTTTTCTGTTTCTGAGTAAATAGTACGTACCAGCACTATTTGAAAATAACAAACTCTTGATTGAATAATGAAAAACTACAGTTAAACACTAAAAAACTCTAAGCCATCTCCGTGGAGATGTTGCCTGTACAACGGCAAAGAGAATGACTGGGGTAGGCGGAGCCTAGGAGGGATCATGTGACCAGCTTTGCTGGGCTCTTTGCCATTTCCTGTTGGGGAAGAGAATATCCCACAAGTAAGGATGACGCCGTGGACCGGACACACCTATGTTGGAGAAAAGGAATTAATTTCTTCAGACACCAAACTTCACCTCCTCCATTGACAGAGGCAAAGAGAATGACTGGGGATTATGGTAGGGGAGTGACACTTAACAGCTTTGCTGTGGTGCTCTTTGCCTCCTCCTGCTAGCCAGGAGTGATATTTCCACTAGTAATTGATTGATGTGGACTCTCCATATCTTAAGAAAGAAAATAGCAAACAGTCCAAATATTGCTCACATAGTACTTGGCTAATAATGAAGCCCTCCATGCCCCAAAGATGATAAACTGGTAGTATTTTATAATCCAGGAGTCATCATGCAGCAATCTTCCTTATGTTTGCTGTATGTACTTATAAAGCAGCAATTCCAAGAGACAGGCAGCTATAATAAAAAGCAATAACTTCAAGCCGCACAGACAACGCATTCAGCGATGACCGTTATAGGAGGGCAGTGTTCTCAGACAGTCCAGTACCCTCGAGCAAGCTGATCTGCAGAGAAGCAAAGTTTGAGGGAGAAGCCTGAATAGGTGAAACGTACGTAGGCCTGTCTTTCAGAAAGTGCACCAATATGGAAGCAGATGCATCTTGGACTGCCACTATACCTTTTAAACTGAGTAGGGATCAGCTGGTAAAGCCTTCTATAGCGACGCTAATGTGCAGCTTGTTTGAATCAGTATCCGTGTTTGGTTAGGAGTGTGCAGTAAGTAGAAAGCTAGCTTCTCCGCAGCTCAGATTGGTTGAGGGTACTCTGCTGCTGACTGCGTCTAAGAACACTGCCCTCCTATAATGGTCATCACTGAATATGTTGGCAGTGCAGCTTGGAGTAATGGCTTATTATAGCTGCACATCTCTTGGAATTGCTGCTTTATAAGTACATACAGCAAACATAAGGGAGAGTGCTGCATGGTGAAGACCGGATTATATAGTATTAGCATCTTCTCTATGGGACATGGAGAACTATATTATTAGCTAAGTACTATATGTGCAATATTGGGACAGTTCGATATTTGTCGCACTTCTGTTTTATGGATGTAGCTTATCTACTGTGACCAATGATAAATAAAAGTAAATAAGAACACGGATATAAGTGGTAACCAACCCTAGTGAATAAATATTGACAGTTTGAGGCAAGAGAGTGCTGTTATGTAGTCTGTTATTTCTTTAATATAAGTAGTTATTTTTATTTTTAGACTTTAGCACCAGTACCATTTTGTACCTTTTTCCCCCCAACTTTGTCCTGAGCAAGGATGAAAATGTTAACAGATTAAAAATGTGACCGATTCCATTTAGGTAATAGCTTTATCATTTGTGTTGGAAGCTGCAGAGCATAGAAACATTCATCTCTTCCACACAGAGGAGGCTTAGGGTTTTTTCCACCTCATAATGGAAGCACTGTAGGGAGCTTAATTTCTAAAAAGCAACATCATGGCCTTAGTAGTCTCCCAGCTAGAATGACTTTAAAGCTCCATAAAAGATGTTGAACAACGTCTATATTAATGAAGATACTTCATAGGAAAGGTCATTTGTGATGTAAGAGTTAAATGCTTGGAAATATTTTAAATTTTTTTCAAAATGTGCATAAATTACTCTTCAATGCAACCCTAAGCCCCATGAACCACTTATCAGTTATTTTGAGCCTTTATAGTACTCGGGTGTCAGTGAAAATTGCTGGTACTGTACCATGTACAGACAAAATCTGTACATTATATACGCACTTAAAATCTCTCTTTTTAAATTACACAACATTCAGAAGTACAGCTGGATAGAGGGAGGGCAGGTATAATTTACAGAGCTGTTTTATATAAAGTACACTACCTACTTTAGACCAATGCCATGTCATGCTATACACCATTGCACCCAATTGAGCATGGGTGCGCGGGTACAACCTGCGCTAGAAATTCAAGGGGTTAAGAACACATTGCAAAACATAATTTATGCTTACCTGATAAATTTATTTCTCTTGTAGTGTATCCAGTCCACGGATCATCCATTACTTATGGGATATTCTCCTTCCCAACAGGAAGTTGCAAGAGGATCACCCACAGCAGAGCTGCTTTATAGCTCCTCCCCTAACTGCCATATCCAGTCATTCGACCGAAACAAACAGAGAAAGGAGAAACCATAGGGTGCAGTGGTGACTGTAGTTTAATTAAATTTTAGACCTGCCTTAAAATGACAGGGCGGGCCGTGGACTGGATACACTACAAGAGAAATAAATTTATCAGGTAAGCATAAATTATGTTTTCTCTTGTTAAGTGTATCCAGTCCACGGATCATCCATTACTTATGGGATACCAATACCAAAGCTAAAGTACACGGATGATGGGAGGGACAAGGCAGGGATTAAGCGGAAGGAACCACTGCCTGAAGAACCTTTCTCCCAAAAAAAACCTCCGAAGAAGCAAAAGTATCAAATTTGTAAAATTTTGAAAAAGTGTGAAGCGAAGACCAAGTCGCGGCCTTGCAAAACTGTTCAACAGAGGCCTCATTTTTAAAGGCCCAGGTGGAAGCCACAGCTCTAGTAGAATGAGCTGTAATTCTTTCAGGGGGCTGCTTTCCAGCAGTCTCATAGGCTAGGCGTATAATACTCCGAAGCCAAAAGGAAAGAGGTTGCCGAAGCTTTTTGACCTCTCCTCTGTCCAGAATAAACGACAAACAGGGAAGATGTTTGACGAAAATCTTTAGTAGCTTGTAAGTAAAACTTCAAGGCACGGACTACGTCCAGATTATGTAAAAGACGTTCCTTCTTTGAAGAAGGATTAGGACACAATGATGGAACAACAATCTCTTGATTGATATTCTTGTTAGAAACCACCTTAGGTAAAAACCCAGGTTTGGTACGCAGAACTACCTTATCTGCATGAAAAATCAGATAAGGAGAATCACATTGTAAGGCAGATAGCTCAGAGACTCTCCGAGCAGAGGAAATAGCCATCAAAAACAGAACTTTCCAAGATAAAAGCTTAATATCAATGGAATGAAGGGGTTCAAACGGAACTCCTTGAAGAACTTTAAGAACCAAGTTTAAGCTCCATGGGGGAGCAACAGGTTTAAACACAGGCTTAATTCTAACCAAAGCCTGACAAAATGCCTGGACGTCTGGAACTTCTGCCAGACGCTTGTGCAAAAGAATAGACAGAGCAGAAATCTGTCCCTTTAAGGAACTAGCTGATAATCCTTTGTCCAAACCCTCTTGGAGAAAGGACAATATCCTAGAAATCCTAAACTTACTCCATGAGAAATTCTTGGATTCACACCAACAAAGATATGTACGCCATATCTTGTGATAGATTTTCCTGGTAACAGGCTTTCGTGCCTGTATTAAGGTATCAATGACTGACTCGGAGAAGCTACGCTTTGATAGAATCAAGCGTTCAATCTCCATGCAGTCAGTCTCAGAGAAATTAGATTTGGATGATTGAAAGGACCTTGTATTAGAAGGTCCTGTCTTAGAGGCAGAGTCCATGGTGGAAAGGATGACATGTCCACTAGGTCTGCATACCAGGTCCTGCGTGGCCACGCAGGCGCTATTAGAATCACTGATGCTCTCTCCTGTTTGATTTTGGCAATCAGTCGAGGGAGCAGAGGAAACGGTGGAAACACATAAGCCATGTTGAAGAACCAAGGCGCTGCTAGAGCATCTATCAGCGTCGCTTCTGGGTCCCTGGACCGGGATCCATAACAAGGAAGCTTGGCGTTCTGGCGAGACGCCATGAGATCCAACTCTGGTTTGCCCCAACGATGAATCAACTGAGCAAACACCTCCGGATGGAGTTCCCACTCCCCCGGGCGAAAAGTCTGTCGACTTAGAAAATCCGCCTCCCAGTTCTCCACGCCTGGGATATGGATTGCTGACAGGTGGCAAGAGTGAGTCTCTGCCCAGCGAATCATTTTTGAGACTTCTAACATCGCTAGGGAACTCCTGGTTCCCCCTTGATGGTTGATGTAAGCCACAGTCGTGATATTGTCCGACTGAAATCTGATGAACCTCAGTGTTGCTAACTGAGGCCAAGCCAGAAGAGCATTGAATATTGCTCTTAACTCCAGAATATTTATCGGAAGGAGTTTCTCCTCCTGAGTCCACGATCTCTGTGCCTTCAGGGAGTTCCAGACTGCACCCCAACCTAGAAGGCTAGCATCTATTGTTACAATTGTCCAATCTGGCCTGCGAAAGGTCATACCCTCGGACAGGTGGACCCGAGACAACCACCAGAGAAGAGAATCTCTGGTCTCTTGATCCAGATTTAGCAGAGGGGACAAATCTGTGTAATCCCCATTCCACTGACTTAGCATGCATAATTGCAGCGGTCTGAGATGTATGTCCATTGCCGCTACCATTAAGCCGATCACCTCCATACACTGAGCCACCGAAGGGCGCGGAATGGAATGAAGAATACGGCAACCATTTAGAAGCTTTGATAACCTGGACTCCGTCAGGTAAATTTTCATCTCTACAGAATCTATAAGAGTCCCTAAGAAGGAGACTCTTGTGAGTGGGGATAGAGAACTCTTTTCCTTGTTCACTTTCCACCCGTGCGATCTCAGAAATGCCAGAACTATCTCTGTATGAGACTTGGCAATTTGAAAGCTTGACGCCTGTGTCAGGATGTCGCCTAGATACGGAGCCACCGCTATGCCTCGCGGTCTTAGAACCGCCAGAAGTGAGCCCAGAACCTTCGTAAAGATTCTCGGGGCTGTAGCCAACCCGAAGGGAAGAGCTACAAATTGGTAATGCCTGTCTAGAAAGGCAAACCTTAGAAACCGATGATGATCTTTGTGAATCGGTATGTGAAGGTAGGCATCCTTTAAGTCCACTGTGGTCATGTACTGACCCTCTTGGATCATGGGTAGGATGGTCCGAATAGTTTCCATTTTGAAAGATGGAACTCTGAGGAATTTGTTTAAGATCTTTAGATCCAAAATTGGTCTGAAGGTTCCCTCTTTTTTGGGAACCACAAACCGATTTGAATAAAAACCCTATCCTTGTTCCGTCCGCGGAACTGGATGGATCACTCCCATTACTAGGAGGTCTTGCACACAGCGTAGGAATGCCTCTTTCTTTATCTGATTTGCAGATAACCTTGAAAGATGAAATCTCCCTTGTGGTGGGGAAGCTTTGAAGTCCAGAAGATATCCCTGAGATATGATCTCCAACGCCCAGGGATCCTGAACATCTCTTGCCCACGCCTGGGCGAAAGAAAAAGTCTGCCCCCTACTAGATCCGTCGCCGGATAGGGGGCCGTTCCTTCATGCTGTCTTAGAGGCAGCAGCAGGCTTTCTGGCCTGCTTGCCTTTGTTCCAGGACTGGTTAGGCTTCCAGGCCTGCTTAGATTGAGCAAAAGTTCCCTCTTGTCTTGAAGCGGAGGAAGTTAATGCTGCACCTGCCTTGGAATTTCGAAAGGCACGAAAATTAGACTGTTTGGCCTTTGATTTGGCCCTGTCCTGAGGAAGGGTATGACCCTTACCTCCAGTAATGTCAGCAATAATTTCTTTCAAACCAGGCCTGAATAAGGTCTGCCCCTTGAAAGGAATGTTGAGTAATTTAGACTTTGCAGTCACATCAGCTGACCAGGATTTGAGTCATAGCACCCTACGCGCCTGGATGGCGAATCCGGAATTCTTAGCCGTTAGTTTAGTCAAATGAACAATGGCATCAGAAACAAATGAGTTAGCTAGCTTAAGAGTTCTAAGCTTGTCAACAATTTCAGTCAATGGAGCTGTATGGATGGCCTCTTCTAGGGCCTCAAACCAGAATGCCGCCGCAGCAGTGACAGGCGCAATGCATGCAAGGGGCTGTAAAATAAAACCTTGTTGAATAAACATTTTCTTAAGGTAACCCTCTAATTTTTTATCCATTGGATCTGAAAAAGCACAACTGTCCTCAACCGGGATAGCGGTACGCTTTGCTAAAGTAGAAACTGCTCCCTCCACCTTAGGGACAGTCTGCCATAAGTCCCGTGTAGTGGCATCTATTGGAAACATTTTTCTAAATATAGGAGGTGGGGAAAAGGGCACACCGGGCCTATCCCACTCCTTACTAATAATTTCTGTAAGCCTTTTAGGTATTGGAAAAACATCAGTACTCACTGGCACTGCATAGTATTTATCCAGCCTACACAATTTCTCTGGCACTGCAATTGTGTCACAGTCATTCAGAGCAGCTAATACCTCCCCAAGCAATACACGGAGGTTCTCAAGCTTAAATTTAAAATTAGAAATCTCTGAATCAGGTCTCCCCGAATCAGAGACGTCACCCACAGACTGAAGCTCTCCGTCCTCAGGTTCTGCATATTGTGACGCAGTATCAGACATGGCTCTTACAGCATCTACGCGCTCTGTATCTCGTCTAACCCCAGAGCTATCGCGCTTGCCTCTCAATTCAGGCAATCTGGATAATACCTCTGACAGGGTATTATTCATGATTGCAGCCATGTCCTGCAAAGTAATCACTATGGGCGTCCCTGATGTACTTGGCGCCATATTAGCGTGCGTCCCTTGAGCGGGAGGCGAAGGGTCCGACACGTGGGGAGAGTTAGTCGGCATAACTTCCCCCTCGACAGACCCCTCTGGTGACAATTCTTTTATAGATAAAGACTGATCTTTACTGTGTAAGGTGAAATCAATACATTTAGTACACATTCTCCTATGGGGCTCCACCATGGCTTTTAAACATAATGAACAAGTATCCTCTGTTTCAGACATGTTTGTACAGACTAGCAATGAGACTAGCAAGCTTGGAAAACACTTTAAAGCAAGTTAACAAGCAATATAAAAAAACGTTACTGTGCCTTTAAGAGAAACAAATTTTGACAAAATTTGAAATAAGTGAAAAAAAGGCAGTTACACTAACAAAAATTTTACAGTGTATGTAACAAGTCAGCAGAGCATTGCACCCACTTGCAAATGGATGATTAACCTCTTAATAACAAAAATAGAATAATAAATGACAAAAACGTTTTTTAAACACAGTCACAACAACTGCCACAGTCTACTGTGATTGTTACCCTCCTCAAACACGACTTTGAAGCCTTTTGAGCCCTTCAGAGATGTCCTGGATCATGCAGAAGGAAGCTGAATGTCTCTGTCAGTATTTTTAGCTGCACAGAAAAGCACTAAAATAGACCCTTCCCACTCATATTGCAACAGTGGAAAGCTTCAGGAAACTGTCTCTAGGCAGAAATCAAACCAGCCATGTGGAAAAAAAATATAATTTATGCTTACCTGATAAATTCATTTCTCCTGTAGTGTAGTCAGTCCACGGGTCATCCATTACTTATGGGATTATATCTCCTCCCTAACAGGAAGTGCAAGAGGATCACCCAAGCAGAGCTGCTATATAGCTCCTCCCCTCTACGTCATACCCAGTCATTCGACCGAAACCAAACGAGAAAGGAGAAAACTATAGGGTGCAGTGGTGACTGGAGTTTAATTAAAATTTAGACCTGCCGTAAACTGACTACACTACAGGAGAAATTAATTTATCAGGTAAGCATAAATTATATTTTCTCCTGTTAAGTGTAGTCAGTCCACGGGTCATCCATTACTTATGGGATACCAATACCAAAGCTAAAAGTACACGGATGACGGGAGGGACAGGCAGGATCTTTACACGGAAGGAACCACTGCCTGTAGAACCTTTCTCCCAAAAACAGCCTCCGAAGAAGCAAGTGTGTCAAATTTGTAAAATTTTGAAGAAGTGTGAAGTGAAGACCAAGTTGCAGCCTTGCAAATCTGTTCAACAGAAGCCTCATTCTTAAAGGCCCAAGTGGAAGCCACAGCTCTAGTAGAATGAGCCGTAATCCTTTCAGGAGGCTGCTGTCCAGCAGTCTCATAGGCTAAACGTATTATGCTACGAAGCCAAAAAGAGAGAGAGGTAGCCGAAGCTTTTTGACCTCTCCTCTGTCCAGAATAAACGACAAACAGGGAAGAAGTTTGACAAAAATCTTTAGTTGCCTGCAAATAAAATTTCAGGGCACGGACGACGTCCAGATTGTGCAGAAGTCGTTCCTTCTTTGAAGAAGGGTTAGGGCACAATGATGGAACAACAATCTCTTGATTGATATTCTTGTTAGTGACTACCTTAGGTAAGAACCCAGGTTTAGTACGCAGAACTACCTTATCTGAATGAAAAATCAGATAAGGAGAATCACAATGTAAGGCCGATAACTCAGACTCTTCGAGCCGAGGAAATAGCCATTAAAAACAGAACTTTCCAAGATAACAGCTTGATATCAATGGAATGAAGGGGTTCAAACGGAACACCTTGCAGAACGTTAAGAACCAAGTTTAAGCTCCACGGCGGAGCAACAGTCTTAAACACAGGCTTAATCCTAGCCAAAGCCTGACAAAAAGCCTGAACGTCTGGAACGTCTGCCAGACGTTTGTGTAAAAGGATAGACAGAGCTGAGATCTGTCCCTTTAACGAACTAGCAGATAAACCCTTTTCTAAACCTTCTTGTAGAAAAGACAATATCCTAGGAATCCTAACCTTACTCCATGAGTAACTCTTGGATTCGCACCAATATAAGTATTTACGCCATATTTTATGGTAAATTTTCCTGGTAACAGGTTTCCTAGCCTGTATTAAGGTATCAATCACTGACTCCGAGAATCCCCGCTTTGATAGAATCAAGCGTTCAATCTCCATGCAGTCAGCCTCAGAGAAATTAGATTTGGATGTTTGAAAGGACCCTGAATCAGAAGGTCCTGTCTCAGAGGCAGAGACCATGGTGGACAGGACGACATGTCCACTAGATCTGCATACCAGGTCCTGCGTGGCCACGCAGGCGCTATTAGAATCATCGATGCTCTCTCCTGTTTGATCCTGGCAATCAATCGAGGAAGCATCGGGAAGGGTGGAAACACATAAGCCATGTTGAAGACCCAAGGAGCTGTCAGAGCATCTATCAGTACCGCTCCCGGGTCCCTGGACCTGGATCTGTAACAAGGAAGCTTGGTGTTCTGGCGAGACGCCATGAGATCCAGATCTGGTTTGCCCCAATGGTGAAGCAGTTGGGCAAACACCTCCGGATGAAGTTCCCACTCCCCCGGATGAAAAGTCTGGCGACTTAGAAAATCCGCCTCCCAGTTCTCCACGCCTGGGATGTGGATCGCTGACAGGTGGCAAGAGTGAGACTCTGCCCAGCGAATTATCTTTGAGACTTCCATCATCGCTAGGGAACTCCTTGTTCCTCCCTGATGGTTGATGTAAGCCACAGTCGTGATGTTGTCCGACTGAAACCTGATGAACCTCAGAGTTGCTAACTGAGGCCAAGCCAGAAGAGCATTGAGAACTGCTCTTAATTCCAGAATGTTTATTGGAAGGAGTCTCTCCTCCTGGGTCCATGATCCCTGAGCCTTCAGGGAATTCCAGACTGCGCCCCAACCTAGAAGGCTGGCGTCTGTTGCTACAATCGTCCAATCTGGCCTGCGGAAGGGCATCCCCTTGGACAGATGTGGCCGAGAAAGCCACCATAGAATAGAATCTCTGGTCTCTTGATCCAGATTTAGCAGAGGGGACAAATCTGAGTAATCCCCATTCCACTGACTTAGCATGCGCAATTGCAGCGGTCTGAGATGCAGCAAAAGGTACTATGTCCATTGCCGCTACCATTAAGCCGATTACCTCCATGCACTGAGCCACTGACGGGTGTTGAATGGAATGAAGGACACGGCAAGCATTTAGAAGTTTTGATAACCTGTCCTCTGTCAGGTAAATTTTCATTTCTACGGAATCTATAAGAGTCCCTAAGAAGGGAACTCTTGTGAGTGGCAATAGAGAACTCTTTTCTACGTTCACCTTCCACCCATGCAACCTTAGAAATGCCAGAACTAACTCTGTATGAGACTTGGCAGTTTGGAAACTTGACGCTTGTATCAGAATGTCGTCTAGGTACGGAGCTACCGCTATGCCTCGCGGTCTTAGTACCGCCAGAAGAGAGCCCAGAACCTTTGTAAAGATTCTTGGAGCCGTAGCTAACCCGAAGGGAAGAGCTACAAACTAGTAATGCCTGTTTAGGAAGGCAAACCTTAGATACCGGTAATGATCCTTGTGAATCGGTATGTGAAGGTAGGCATCCTTTAAATCCACTGTGGTCATGTACTGACCCTCCTGGATCATGGGTAGGATAGTTCGAATAGTTTCCATTTTGAACGATGGAACTCTTAGGAATTTGTTTAGGATCTTTAAGTCCAAGATTGGTCTGAAGGTTCCCTCTTTTTTGGGAACCACAAACAGATTTGAATAAAACCCTTGTCCGTGTTCCGACCGTGGAACTGGGTGGATCACTCCCATTAGTAAGAGGTCTTGTACACAGCGTAGAAACGCCTCTTTCTTTATCTGGTTTGCTGATAACCTTGAAAGATGAAATCTCCCTTGTGGAGGAGAAGCTTTGAAGTCCAGAAGATATCCCTGAGATATGATCTCCAACGCCCAGGGATCCTGGACATCTCTTGCCCAAGCCTGGGCGAAGAGAGAAAGTCTGCTCCCCACTAGATCCGTTTCCGGATTGGTGGCCCTCACTTCATGCTGTCTTAGGGGCAGCAGCAGGTTTTCTGGCCTGCTTGCCCTTGTTCCAGGACTGGTTAGGTTTCCAGCCCTGTCTGTAGCGAGCAACAGTTCCTTCCTGTCTTGGAGCGGAGGAAGTTGATGCTGCTCCTGCCTTGAATTTACGAAAGGCACGAAAATTAGACTGTTTAGCCCTTGGTTTGGCCCTGTCTTGAGGCAGGGCATGGCCCTTACCTCCAGTAATGTCAGCGATAATTTCTTTCAAACCGGGCCCGAATAATGTCTGCCCTTTGAAAGAAATATTAAGCAATTTAGATTTAGAAGTAACATCAGCTGACCAGGATTTAAGCCACAGCGCTCTACGCGCTTGAATGGCGAATCCGGAGTTCTTAGCCGTAAGTTTGGTTAAGTGTACTACGGCATCAGAAATAAATGAATTAGCTAGCTTAAGGACTTTAAGCTTGTTTATAATCTCATCCAATGGAGCTGTGCTAAGGGTCTCTTCCAGAGACTCAAACCAGAATGCCGCCGCAGCCGTGACAGGCGCAATGCATGCAAGGGGTTGTAATATAAAACCTTGCTGAACAAACATTTTCTTAAGGTAACCCTCTAACTTTTTATCCATTGGATCTGAAAAAGCACAGCTATCCTCCACCGGGATAGTGGTGCGCTTAGCCAGAGTAGAAACTGCTCCCTCCACCTTAGGGACCGTCTGCCATAAGTCCCGTGTGGTGGTGTCTATTGGAAACATTTTTCTAAATATAGGAGGGGGTGAAAAAGGCACACCGGGTCTATCCCACTCCTTGTTAACAATTTCTGTAAGCCTTTTAGGTATATGAAAAACGTCAGTACACGCCGGTACCGCAAAATATCCAGCCTACATACTTTCTCTGGAATTGCAACCGTGTTACAATCATTCAGAGCCGCCAATACCTCCCCTAGTAATACACGGAGGTTCTCAAGCTTAAATTTGAAATTTGAAATGTCTGAGTCCAGTTTACTTGGATCAGATCCGTCACCCACAGAATGAAGCTCTCCGTCCTCATGTTCTGCAAATTGTGACGCAGTATCAGACATGGCTCTATTATTATCAGCGCACTCTGTTCTTACCCCAGAGTGATCGCGTTTACCCCTAAATTCTGGCAATTTAGATAGTACTTCAGTCATAACATTAGCCATGTCTTGCAAAGTGATTTGTATGGGCCGCCCTGATGTGCTTGGCGCCACAATATCATGCACCTCCTGAGCGGGAGGCGAAGGTACTGACACGTGAGGAGAGTTAGTCGGCATAACTTCCCCCTCGTTGTCTGGTGATAATTTCTTTACATGTAAAGATTGACTTTTATTTAAAGTAACATCAATGCAATTAGTACACAAATTTCTATTGGGCTCCACATTGGCCTTTAAACATAGTGAACAAAGATTCATCTGTGTCAGACATGTTTAAACAGACTAGCAATGAGACTAGCAAGCTTGGAAATACTTTTCTAAATAAATTTACAAGCAAAATAAAAAACGCTACTGTGCCTTTAAGAAGCACAAAAAAATGTCAGTTGAAATAACAATGAACCAAAATAGTTATAGCAACCAATTTTTCACAGTAAATGTATTAAGTTAGCAAAGGATTGCACCCACCAGCAAATGGATGATTAACCCCTTAATACCCAAAAACGGATAACAATTTAATAATTAACGTTTTATCAGTCAAAACACACTGTCACAGGTCTGCTGTGAGTGATTACCTCCCTCAAAACTAGTTTTGGAGACCCCTGGGCTCTGTAGAGACGTCCTGGATCATGGAGGAAGAAATAGGAAGACTGTGACTAAATTTTTACTGCGCAATAAAGCGCTAAAATAGGCCCCTCCCACTCATATTACAACAGTGGGGAAGCTCAGTAAACTGTTTTTATTCAGAAACAAACGACAGCCATGTAGTAAAAATCATGCCCATAAAGTTTTATCACCAAGTACCTCAGAAAAAACGATTAACATGCCAGTAAACGTTTTAAAAATGAAAGTTATGAAGTGTTATTAATAAGCCTGCTGCTAGTCGCTTTCACTGCAGTGCAGGCTCAAATATTACTTTAATATAGACAGTATTTTCTTAGTGAAATTCCATTCCCCAGAAATACCTCAAGAGTATACATACATATCAGCCTGATACCAGTCGCTACTACTGCATTTAAGGCTGCACTTACATTACATCGGTATTAGCAGTATTTTCTCAGTCAATTCCATTCCTCAGAAAATAATTTACTGCACATACCTCCTTGCAGGTGGGCCCTGCCTGCTATCCCCTGTTCTGAAGTTACCTCACTCCTCAGAATGGCAGAGAACAGCAATTGGATCTTAGTTACGACCGCTAAGATCATAGACAAACTCAGGTAGATTCTTCTTCTAATGCTGCCTGAGAAAAAACAACACACTCCGGTGCCGTTTAAAATAAACTTTTGATTGAAGAAATAAAAACTAAGTTTAACACACCACAGTCCTCTCACACATCCTATCTATTAGTTAGGTGCAAGAGAATGACGGTATGACGTAGAGGGGAGGAGCTATATAGCAGCTCTGCTTGGGTGATCCTCTTGCACTTCCGGTTAGGGAGGAGATATAATCCCATAAGTAATGGATGACCCGTGGACTGACTACACTTAACAGGAGAAACTAGGCCCCAATAAGTTTTGTCACCAAAAATATAAAAATGATTAACATGCCAGCAAATATTTTATATTACATTTTTATAAGAGTATGCATCTCTATTAATAAGCCTGATACCAGTAGCTATCACTGCATTTAAGGCTTTACTTACATTAATCCGGTATAAGCAGCATTTTCTAGCAAATTCCATCCCTAGAAAAATGTTAACTGCACATACCTTATTGCAGGAAAACCTGCACGCCATTCCCTCTCTGAAGTTACCTCACTCCTCAGAATATGTGAGAACAGCCATGGATCTTAGTTATTTCTGCTAAGATCATAGAAAATGCAGGCAGATTCTTCTTCTAAATACTGCCTGAGATAAACAGCACACTCCGGTACCATTTAAAAATAAACTTTTGATTGAAGAAATAAACTAAGTATAAAACACCACTCTCCTCTTACGACCTCCATCTTTGTTGAGGGTTGCAAGAGAATGACTGGATATGGCAGTTAGGGGAGGAGCTATATAGCAGCTCTGATGTGGGTGATCCTCTTGCAACTTCCTGTTGGGAAGGAGAATATCCCATAAGTAATGGATGATCCGTGGACTGGATACACTTAACAAGAGAAATGTACGTTTATTTACACTTGTTTTATGGCCCCTTAAATGGACATTAATTTATTAAGCATACTTAAAAACAAAATATACGCGTACCTCAAATTCTTTTCTTTCGGAATTATGGTCCACAATCCTCCATAACATATGGGATATATCCCGCAACTAGGAGGTGGTGAAGAATCCGTATAAGAGCTTTAAAACCCTCCCACCTCTCAGTTTTATATATAGCCAAGCAGAGAATAGGAGAGAAAGGTAGGAAAGACAAAGCAGGGTCTATAGAGCTGTCAGAACGATTGGCCAAAAAATTAAATGGGCGGGGCCTGTGGACCATCATTTCAAAAGAAAATAATCAGGTAAGCATTAATTTTGTTTTCTTTCATAAACTGATGGCCCACAGTCCTCCATAACATACGGAATTAATACCCAAAGGCTAAGCCAATGGTCTAAGTTACGGAAAGGGTGGGACAATTTTTCTGTTAGTTCTTATTTAGCCCTCACTGAGGCCTAAAGGACTTTCGTGCCAAAAGCTGCTTGCGATAAACTCTGAAAAAACATAATTTCTGTAAGAACTTACCTGATAAATTAATTTCTTTTATATTAGCAAGAGTCCATGAGCTAGTGACGTATGGGATATACATTCCTACCAGGAGGGGCAAAGTTTCCCAAACCTCAAAATGCCTATAAATACACCCCTCACCACACCCACAAATCAGTTTAACGCATAGCCAAGAAGTGGGGTGATAAGAAAAAAGTGCGAAAGCATAAAAAATAAGGAATTGGAATAATTGTGCTTTATACAAAAAAATCATAACCACCACAAAAAAAGGGTGGGCCTCATCGACTCTTGCTAATATGAAAGAAATGAATTTATCAGGTAAGTTCTTACATAAATTATGTTTTCTTTCATGTAATTAGCAAGAGTCCATGAGCTAGTGACGTATGGGATAATGACTACCCAAGATGTAGATCTTCCACGCAAGAGTCATTAGAGAGGGAGGGATAAAATAAAGACAGCCAAATCCGCTGAAAATAATCCACACCCAAAACAGTTTAAATCTTATAATGAAAAAAACTGAAATTATAAGCAGAAGAATCTAACTGAAACAGCTGCCTGAAGTACTTTTCTACCAAAAACTGCTTCAGAAGAAGAAAACACATCAAAATGGTAGAATTTAGTAAAAGTATGCAAAGAAGACCAAGTTGCTGCTTTGCAAATCTGATCAACCAAAGCCTGTACAAAACAATGAATATCAGGAAGACTAGCAATCTTTCTGTGGAAAAGAACAGAAAGAGCAGAGATTTGTCCTTTCAAGGAACTTGCAGACAAACCTTTATTTAAACCATCCTGAAGAAATTTCTAAAATTCTAGGAATTCTAAAAGAATGCCAAGAAAAATGATGAGAAGAACAACAAGAAATGTAAATCTTCCAGACTCGATAATATATCTTCCTAGATACAGATTTACGAGCCTGTAACATAGTATTAATTACTGAGTCAGAGAAACCTCCATGACTGAGAATCAAGCGTTCAATCTCCATACCTTCAAATTTAAGGATTTGAGATCCTGATGGAAAAAAGGACCTTGCGATAGAAGGTCTGGTCTTAATGGAAGAGTCCATGGTTGGCAAGTGGCCATCCGGACAAGATCTGCATACCAAAACCTGTGAGGCCATGCTGGAGCCACCAGCAGAACAAACGAGCACTCCTTTAGAATCTTGGAAATCACTCTTGGAAGGAGAACTAGAGGTGGAAAGATATAGGCAGGATGATACTTCCAAGGAAGTGACAATGCATCCACTGCCTCCGCCTGAGGATCCCTGGATCTGGACAGATACCTGGGAAGTTTCTTGTTTAGATGGGAAGCCATCAGATCTATTTCTGGAAGTCCCCACATTTGAACAATATGAAGAAATACCTCTGGGTGAAGAGACCATTCGCCCGGATGTAACGTTCGGCGACTGAGATAATCCGCTTCCCAATTGTCTATACCTGGGATATGAACCGCAGAAATTAGACAGGAGTTGGATTCCGCCCATACCAGTATTCGGGATACTTCTTTCATAGCCAGAGGACTGTGAGTCCCTCCTTGATGATTGACATATGCCACGGTTGTGACATTGTCCGTCTGAAAACAAATGAACGACTCTCTCTTTAGAAGAGGCCATGACTGAAGAGCTCTGAAAATTGCACGGAGTTCCAAAATGTTGATTGGTAATCTCACCTCCTGAGATTCCCAAACCCCTTGTGCTGTCAGAGACCCCCAAACAGCTCCCCAACCTGTCAGACTTGCATCTGATGAAATCACAGTCCAGGTCGGAAGAACAAAAGAAGCCCCCTGAACTAAACGATGGTGGTCTATCCACCACGTGAGAGAGTGTCGTACGATCGGTTTTAAAGATATTAATTGAGATATGCTTGTATAATCCCTGCACCACTGGTTCAGCATACAAAGCTGAAGAGGTCGCATGTGAAAACGAGCAAAGGGGATCGCGTCCGATGCAGCAGTCATAAGACCTAGAATTTCCATGCATAAGGCTACCGAAGGGAATGATCGACAAGCTGAAACCAATTTTAGACGTCTCTTGTCTGTCAGAGACAAAGTCATGGACACTGAATCTATCTGGAAACCTAAAAAGGTTACCCTTGTCTGAGGAATCAAAGAACTTTTTGGTAAATTGATCCTCCAACCATGTTTTTGAAGAAACAATACAAGTCGATTCGTATGAGATTCTGCTAAATGTAAAGACTGAGCAAGTACCAAGATATCGTCCAAATAAGGAAATACCACAATACCCTGTTCTCTGATTACAGACAGAAGGGCACCGAGAACCTTTGTAAAAATCCTTGGAGCTGTTGCTAGGCCAAACGGCAGAGCCACAAACTGGTAATGCTTGTCTAGGAAAGAGAATCTCAGAAATAGCATCAGGGACAGGAAAAACTTCTGGAATAACTACAGGAGATTTAAAAACCTTATTTAAACGTTAAGATTTAGTATCAAGAGGACCAGAATCCTCTATTTCTAATGCAATTAAGACTTCTTTAAGTAAAGAACGAATAAATTCCATTTATTCGGACCGGACACACCAATGTTGGAGAAATGAAGATTTATCAGCATCAATCTCTGAAACAGAATCCTCTGAACCAGAGGAATCAATATCAGAATCAGAATGATGATGTTCATTTAAAAATTCATCTGAAAAATGAGAAGTTTTAAAAGACCTTTTACGTTTACTAGAAGGAGGAATAACAGACATAGCCTTCTTAATGGATTTAGAAACAAAATCTCTTATGTTAACAGGAACACCCTGAGTATTAGATGTTGATCGAACAGCAACAGGTAATGTAACATTACTAAAGGAAATATTATCTGCATTAACAAGTTTGTCATGACATTCATTACAAACAGCTGGAGGAACAGATACCATAAGTTTACAGCAAATACACTTAGCTTTGGTAGATCCAGCATCAAGCAGCGATTTTCCAGAAGTATCTTCTGATTCAGGCTCAATCTGAGACATCTTGCAATATGTAAAAGAAAATACAACATATAAAGCAAAATTGATCAAATTCCTTAAATGACAGTTTCAGGAATGGGAAAAAATGCCAGTGAACAAGCTTCTAGCAACCAGAAGCAATAAACAATGAGACTTAAATAATGTGGAGACAATAATGACGCCCATATTTTTTGGCGCCAAAAAAAGACGCCCACATTATTTGGCGCCTAAATGCTTTTAGCGCCAAAAATGACGCCACATCCAGTAACGCCAACATTTTTGGCGCAAAAACGTCAAAAATGACGCAACTTCCGGCGACAAGTATGACGCCGGAAAAAATAAAGAAAAAATTTTTGCGCCAAAAAAGTCCGCGCCAAGAATGACGCAATAAAATGAAGCATTTTCAGCCCCCGCGAGCCTAACAGCCCACAGGGAAAAAAGTCAAATTTTAAGGTAAGAAAAACTGATTATTCAAATGCATTATCCCAAATAATGAAACTGACTGTCTGAAATAAGGAATATTGAACATCCTGAATCAAGGCAAATAAATGTTTAAACACAAATATTTAGAACTTTATATAAAAGTGCCCAACCGTAGCTTAGAGTGTCACAAAAATAAGACTTACTTACCCCAGGACACTCATCTACATGTAGTAGAAAGCCAAACCAGTACCGAAACGAGAATCAGTAGAGGTAATGGTATATAAGAGTATATCGTCGATCTGAAAAGGGAGGTAAGAGATGAATCTCTACGACCGATAACAGAGAACCTATGAAATAGACCCCGTAGAAGGAGATCATTGAATTCAAATAGGCAATACTCTCTTCACATCCCTCTGACATTCACTGCACGCTGAGAGGAAAACCGGGCTCCAACCTGCTGCGGAGCGCATATCAACGTAGAATCTAGCACAAACTTACTTCACCACCTCCATAGGAGGCAAAGTTTGTAAAACTGATTTGTGGGTGTGGTGAGGGGTGTATTTATAGGCATTTTGAGGTTTGGGAAACTTTGCCCCTCCTGGTAGGAATGTATATCCCATACGTCACTAGCTCATGGACTCTTACTAATTACATGAAAGAAAAGTATGCAGACATGTTGCAGCTTTGCAAATCTGCTCCAAAGTAGCATCTTTCAAAAACACACGTTGCAATTGCTCTTGAATAATAAACTGTAATATTCTTAGAAAGGTGAACTTCCCACCGTCAAGAAAGTTTGAATCCCCTTTTATGAGTTAAGAGGCGAACGCTACCTTTGTAGCTTTCTGCCCCTTACTAGATATAGTAGTTAAAAAAAAAAAAAAAAAAAAAAAAAATAAGTTTGTCTGAAATTTTAGTTGCTTGGCGATGGAACATCAAAGCATTTACTACAATCAGATGATGTAATATCTGCTACATAGAGTTAGCTGGATCTGAACACAATGAAGGAACAACTATCTATTCTCAACCATCTCCTATAAGGCCAAGAAAAAAAAAAAAACAGATGGGAGGGTTTTAAAGCTCTTGTATGGGTTCTTTACCTCCTAGTGGCAGGAAATATATCCCATTTGTCATGGAGGACTGGAGACCATTATTTTCCGAAATAAATAACTTTTTTTTAATTTTATTAGCATTTTGCTATGCAGTTATTAGTTTTAAACTCTTCTAAAGTTTACTCCATAAAAAACAGAATTTATGCTTACCTGATAAATTACTTTCTCCAACGGTGTGTCCGGTCCACGGCGTCATCCTTACTTGTGGGATATTCTCTTCCCCAACAGGAAATGGCAAAGAGCCCAGCAAAGCTGGTCATATGATCCCTCCTAGGCTCCGCCTACCCCAGTCATTCGACCGACTTACAGAAGGAAATATGCATAGGAGAAACCATATGATACCGTGGTGACTGTAGTTAGAGAAAATAATTCATCAGACCTGATTAAAAAAACCAGGGCGGGCCGTGGACCGGACACACCGTTGGAGAACGTAATTTATCAGGTAAGCATAAATTCTGTTTTCTCCAACATAGGTGTGTCCGGTCCACGGCGTCATCCTTACTTGTGGGAACCAATACCAAAGCTTTAGGACACGGATTAAGGGAGGGAGCAAATCAGGTCACCTAAATGGAAGGCACCACGGCTTGCAAAACCTCTCCCCCAAAAATAGCCTCTGAAGAAGCAAAAGTATCGAATTTGTAAAATTTGGCAAAAGTGTGCAGTGAAGACCAAGTCGCTGCCTTACATATCTGGTCAACAGAAGCCTCGTTCTTGAAGGCCCATGTGGAAGCCACAGCCCTAGTGGAGTGAGCTGTGATTCTTTCGGGAGGCTGCCGTCCGGCAGTCTCATAAGCCAAACGGATAATGCTTTTAAGCCAAAAGGAAAGAGGTAGAAGTTGCTTTTTGACCTCTCCTTTTACCAGAATAAACAACAAAGAAGAAGTTTGTCTGAAATCTTTAGTGGCCTCTAAATAGAATTTTAGAGCACGGACTACGTCCAAATTGTGTAACAAACGTTCCTTCTTTGAAACTGGATTCGGGCACAAAGAAGGTACAACTATCTCCTGGTTAATATTCTTGTTGGAAACAACTTTCGCAAGAAAACCAGGCTTAGTACGCAAAACCACCTTATCTGCATGGAACACCAGATAGGGCGGAGAACACTGCAGAGCAGATAACTCAGAAACTCTTCTAGCAGAAGAAATTGCAACCAAAAACAAAACTTTCCAAGATAATAACTTAATATCTACGGAATGTAAGGGTTCAAACGGAACCCCTTGAAGAACTGAAAGAACTAGATTAAGACTCCATGGAGGAGTCAAAGGTCTGTAAACAGGCTTGATTCTAACCAGAGCCTGAACAAACGCTTGAACGTCTGGCACAGCTGCCAGCCTTTTGTGAAGTAAAACAGATAACACAGAAATCTGTCCCTTCAGAGAACTTGCAGATAATCCCTTCTCCAAACCCTCTTGTAGAAAGGATAAAATCCTAGGAATTTTTATCTTGTTCCATGGGAATCCTTTAGATTCACACCAATAGATATATTTTTTCCATATCTTATGGTAAATTTTTCTAGTTACAGGCTTTCTAGCCTGAATCAGAGTATCTATTACAGAATCTGAAAACCCACGCTTTGATAAAATCAAGCATTCAATCTCCAAGCAGTCAGTTGGAGAGAAACCAGATTCGGATGTTCGAATGGACCTTGAACAAGAAGGTCCTGTCTCAAAGGTAGCTTCCATGGTGGAGCCGATGACATATTCACCAGGTCTGCATACCAAGTCCTGCGTGGCCACGCAGGAGCTATCAAGATCACCGAAGCCCTCTCCTGGTTGATCCTGGCTACCAGCCTGGGAATGAGAGGAAACGGTGGGAAAACATAAGCTAGGTTGAAGGTCCAAGGTGCTACTAGTGCATCTACTAGAGTCGCCTTGGGATCCCTGGATCTGGACCCGTAACAAGGAACCTTGAAGTTCTGACGAGACGCCATCAGATCCATGTCTGGAATGCCCCATAATTGCTTTATTTGGGCAAAGATTTCCGGGTGGAGTTCCCACTCCCCCGGATGGAATGTCTGACGACTCAGAAAATCCGCTTCCCAATTTTCCACTCCTGGGATGTGGATTGCAGACAAGTGGCAGGAGTGATCCTCCGCCCATTGAATTATCTTGGTCACTTCCTCCATCGTCGGAGACAAGTCTGTATAATCCCCATTCCACTGTCTGAGCATGTACAGTTGTAATGGTCTTAGATGAATTCGTGCAAAAGGAACTATGTCCATTGCTGCAACCATCAATCCTATTACTTCCATGCACTGCGCTATGGAAGGACGAAGAACAGAATGAAGAACTTGACAAGAGCTTAGAAGTTTTGATTTTCTGACCTCTGTCAGAAAAATCCTCATTTCTAAGGAGTCTATTATTGTTCCCAAGAAGGGAACTCTTGTTGACGGGGAAAGAGAACTTTTTTCTATGTTTACTTTCCATCCATGAGATCTGAGAAAGGCTAGGACGATGTCCGTATGAGCCTTTGCTTTTGACAGAGACGACGCTTGAATCAGGATGTCGTCCAAGTACGGTACTACTGCAATGCCCCTTGGTCTTAGAACCGCTAGAAGGGACCCTAGTACCTTTGTGAAAATCCTTGGAGCAGTGGCTAATCCAAATGGAAGTGCCACAAACTGGTAATGCTTGTCCAGAAAAGCGAACCTTAGGAACTGATGATGTTCCTTGTGGATAGGAATATGGAGGTACGCATCCTTTAAATCCACCGTGGTCATAAATTGGCCTTCCTGGATGGTAGGAAGGATTGTTCGAATGGTTTCCATTTTGAACGATGGAACCCTGAGAAATTTGTTTAGGATCTTGAGATCTAGAATAGGTCTGAATGTTCCCTCTTTTTTGGGAACTATGAACAGATTGGAGTAAAACCCCATCCCTTGTTCTCTTATTGGAACTGGATGAATTACTCCCATCCTTAACAGGTCTTCTACACAATGTAAGAATGCCTGTCTTTTTATTTGGTTTGAAGATAATTGAGACCTGTGGAACCTTCCCCTTGGGGGTAGTTCCTTGAATTCCAGGAGATAACCTTGAGAAACTATTTCTAGTGCCCAAGGATCCTGAACATCTCTTGCCCAGGCCTGAGCAAAGAGAGAAAGTCTGCCTCCCACCAGATCCGGTCCCGGATCGGGGGCCATCCCTTCATGCTGTTTTGGTAGCAGTGGCAGGCTTCTTGGCCTGCTTACCCTTGTTCCAGCCTTGCATCGGTCTCCAGGCTGGTTTGGGTTGAGAAGTATTACCCTCTTGCTTAGAGGATGTAGAAGTAGAGGCTGGTCCGTTTCTGCGAAAGGGACGAAAATTAGGCTTATTTCTAGCCTTAAAAGACCTATCCTGAGGAAGGGCGTGGCCCTTTCCTCCGGTAATGTCTGAAATAATCTCTTTCAAATCAGGACCAAACAGTGTTTTGCCCTTGAAAGGGATGTTAAGCAATTTTGTCTTGGAAGACACATCCGCTGACCAAGACTTTAGCCAGAGCGCTCTGCGCGCCACGATAGCAAACCCTGAATTTTTCGCCGCTAATCTCGCTAATTGCAAAGCGGCATCTAGAATAAAAGAGTTAGCCAATTTAAGTGCATGAACTCTGTCCATAACCTCCTCATACGAAGATTCTTTATTGAGCGACTTTTCTAGTTCTTCGAACCAGAAACACGCTGCCGTAGTGACAGGAACAATGCATGAAATTGGTTGAAGAAGGTAACCTTGCTGAACAAACATTTTTTTAAGCAAACCCTCTAATTTTTTATCCATAGGATCTTTAAAAGCACAACTATCTTCTATGGGAATAGTAGTGCGTTTGTTTAGAGTAGAGACCGCCCCCTCGACCTTAGGGACTGTCTGCCATAAGTCCTTTCTGGGGTCGACTATAGGAAATAATTTCTTAAATATAGGGGGAGGCACAAAAGGTATGCCGGGCCTTTCCCATTCCTTGTTTACTATGTCCGCCACCCGCTTGGGTATAGGAAAAACATCGGGGGGCACCGGAACCTCTAGGAACTTGTCCATCTTACATAATTTCTCTGGAATGACCAAATTGTCACAATCATCCAGAGTAGATAATACCTCCTTAAGCAGTGCGCGGAGATGTTCTAATTTAAATTTAAATGTTACAACATCAGGTTCAGCTTGTTGAGAAATTTTTCCTGAATCTGAAATTTCTCCCTCAGACAAAACCTCCCTCCTGGCCCCTTCAGCTTGGTGTGAGGGAATGTCAGAAGCGTTATCATCAGCGTCCTCTTGCTCTTCAGTGTTTAAAACAGAGCAATCGCGCTTTCTTTGATAAGTAGGCATTTTAGATAAAATATTTGCAATAGAATTATCCATAACAGCCGTTAATTGTTGCATAGTAATAAGTATTGGCGCACTAGATGTACTAGGGGCCTCTTGTGTGGGCAAAACTGGTGTAGACACAGAAGGGGGTGATGCAGTACCATGCTTACTCCCCTCATCTGAAGAATCATCTTGGGCACTATTATTATCTGTGGCATCATTGTCCCTACTTTGTTTGGACACCATGTCACAATTATCACATATATTTAAATGGGGAGACACATTGGCTTTCATACATATAGAACATCGTTTATCTGATGGTTCAGACATGTTAAACAGGCTTAAACTTGTCAACAAAGCACAAAAAACGTTTTAAAATAAAACCGTTACTGTCACTTTAAATTTTAAACAGAACACACTTTATTACTGAATAGTAAAGCCTTAAAAGTATTGCACACCAAATTTGAAAGCTTTAACCCTTAAAATAACGGAACCGGAGCCGTTTTTACATTTAACCCCTATACAGTCCCAGGAATCTGCTTTGCTGAGACCCAACCAAGCCCAGAGGGGAATACGATACCAAATGACGCCTTCTATAAGCTTTTTCAGTGGATCTTAGCTCCTCACACATGCATCTGCATGCCTTGCCTTCCAAAAACAACTGTGCATTAGTGGCGCGAAAATGAGGCTCTGCCTATGACTAGAGAAGGCCCCCATCTGAAAAAGGTGTCCATACAGTGCCTGCCGTTTTTTAACAACAATCCCCAAGATTATAATAACTATAAAGCGTTATAATCTGTCAAATATGCTTAGCAAGTAATCGTTTTAGCCCAGAAAAATGTCTACCAGTTTTTTAAGCCCTTATAAAGCCTTTATTCTTTTACTTAATCTAAGAAAATGGCTTACCGGTCCCCATAGGGAAAATGACAGCCTTCCAGCATTACCAAGTCGTGTTAGAAATGTGGCCATCATACCTCAGGCAGAAAAGTCTGCCAACTGCTTCCCCCAACTGAAGTTACTTCATCTCAACAGTCCTGTGTGGAAACAGCAATCGATTTTAGTAACGTTTGCTAAAATCATCTTCCTCTCACAAACAGAAATCTTCTTCTCTTTTCTGTTTCAGAGTAAATAGTACATACCAGCACTATTTTAAAATAACAAACACTTGATTGAAGAATAAAAACTACATTTAAACACCAAAAAACATAATTTATGCTTACCTGATAAATTCCTTTCTTCTGTTGTGTGATCAGTCCACGGGTCATCATTACTTCTGGGATATAACTCCTCCCCAACAGGAAATGCAAGAGGATTCACCCAGCAGAGCTGCATATAGCTCCTCCCCTCTACGTCACTCCCAGTCATTCGACCAAGAATCAACGAGAAAGGAGAAACCAAGGGTGAAGTGGTGACTGGAGTATAATTTAAAAAATATTTACCTGCCTTAAAAAAAACAGGGCGGGCCGTGGACTGATCACACAACAGAAGAAAGGAATTTATCAGGTAAGCATAAATTATGTTTTCTTCTGTTATGTGTGATCAGTCCACGGGTCATCATTACTTCTGGGATACCAATACCAAAGCAAAAGTACACGGATGACGGGAGGGATAGGCAGGCTCATTATACAGAAGGAACCACTGCCTGAAGAACCTTTCTCCCAAAAATAGCCTCCGAAGAAGCAAAAGTGTCAAATTTGTAAAATTTGGAAAAAGTATGAAGCGAAGACCAAGTTGCAGCCTTGCAAATCTGTTCAACAGAGGCCTCATTCTTAAAGGCCCAAGTGGAAGCCACAGCTCTAGTAGAATGAGCTGTAATTCTTTCAGGAGGCTGCTGTCCAGCAGTCTCATAGGCTAAACGAATTATGCTACGAAGCCAGAAGGAGAGAGAGGTAGCCGAAGCCTTATGACCTCTCCTCTGACCAGAGTACACGACAAACAGGGAAGACGTTTGTCGAAAATCCTTAGTTGCCTGCAAGTAGAACTTGAGGGCACGAACTACATCCAGATTGTGTAGAAGACGTTCCTTCTTTGAAGAAGGATTCGGGCACAGGGAAGGAACCACGATCTCTTGATTGATGTTCCTGTTAGTGACTACCTTAGGTAAGAACCCAGGTTTAGTACGCAGAACTACCTTATCTGAATGAAAAATCAAATAAGGAGAATCACAATGTAAAGCTGATAACTCAGAGACTCTCCGAGCCGAAGAAATAGCCATTAAAAATAACACTTTCCAAGATAACAACTTTATATCAATGGAATGAAGGGGTTCAAACGGAACTCCTTGTAGAACGTTAAGAACAAGGTTTAAACTCCATGGCGGAGCAACAGTTTTAAACACAGGCTTGATTCTAGCTAAAGCCTGACAAAAAACCTGGACGTCTGGATTTTCTGACAGACGCCTGTGCAACAAGATGGACAGAGCTGAGATCTGTCCCTTTAATGAACTAGCCGATAAACCCTTTTCTAAACCTTCTTGTAGAAAGGACAATATCCTAGGAATCCTAACCTTACTCCAGGAGTAACCTTTGGATTCGCACCAGTATAGGTATTTACGCCATATCTTATGGTAAATCCTTCTGGTAACAGGCTTCCTAGCCTGTATCAGGGTATCAATAACCGACTCAGAAAAACCACGTTTTGATAAAATCAAGCGTTCAATTTCCAAGCAGTCAGCTTCAGAGAAGTTAGATTTTGATGTTTGAATGGACCCTGTATCAGAAGGTCCTGTCTTAGAGGTAGAGACCAAGGCGGACAGGATGACATGTCCACTAGATCTGCATACCAAGTCCTGCGTGGCCATGCAGGCGCTATTAGAATCACTGATGCTCTCTCCTGTTTGATTTTGGCAATCAATCGAGGAAGCAGCGGGAAGGGTGGAAACACATAAGCCATCCCGAAGTTCCAAGGTGCTGTCAAAGCATCTATCAGAACCGCTCCCGGATCCCTGGATCTGGACCCGTAGCGAGGAAGTTTGGCGTTCTGGCGAGACGCCATGAGATCTATCTCTGGTTTGCCCCAACGTCGAAGTATTTGGGCAAAGACCTCCGGATGAAGTTCCCACTCCCCCGGATGAAAAGTCTGGCGACTCAAGAAATCCGCCTCCCAGTTCTCCACTCCCGGGATGTGGATTGCTGACAGGTGGCAAGAGTGAGACTCTGCCCAGCGAATTATCTTTGATACTTCCATCATTGCTAGGGAGCTTCTTGTCCCTCCTTGATGGTTGATGTAAGCTACAGTCGTGATGTTGTCCGACTGAAACCTGATGAACCCCCGAGTTTTTAACTGGGGCCAAGCCAGAAGGGCATTGAGAACTGCTCTCAATTCCAGAATGTTTATTGGTAGGAGACTTTCCTCCTGATTCCATTGTCCCTGAGCCTTCAGAGAATTCCAGACAGCGCCCCAACCTAGTAGGCTGGCGTCTGTTGTTACAATTGTCCAGTCCGGCCTGCTGAATGGCATCCCCCTGGACAGATGTGGCCGAGAAAGCCACCATAGAAGAGAGTTTCTGGTCTCTTGATCCAGATTCAGAGTAGGGGACAAGTCTGAGTAATCCCCATTCCACTGACTCAGCATGCACAATTGCAGCGGTCTGAGATGTAGACGTGCAAAGGGTACTATGTCCATTGCTGCTACCATTAAGCCGATCACCTCCATGCATTGAGCTACTGACGGGAGTTGAATGGAATGAAGGACACGGCATGCATTTAGAAGCTTTGTTAATCTGTCTTCTGTCAGATAAATCTTCATTTCTACAGAATCTATAAGAGTCCCCAAGAATGGAACTCTTGTGAGAGGAAAGAGAGAACTCTTCTTTTCGTTCACTTTCCATCCATGCGACCTTAGAAATGCCAGAACTAACTCTGTATGAGACTTGGCAGTTTGAAAGCTTGAAGCTTGTATCAGAATGTCGTCTAGGTACGGAGCTACCGAAATTCCTCGCGGTCTTAGTACCGCCAGAAGGGCACCCAGAACCTTTGTGAAGATTCTTGGAGCCGTAGCCAATCCGAATGGAAGAGCTACAAACTGGTAATGCCTGTCTAAGAAGGCAAACCTTAGATACCGGTAATGATCTTTGTGAATCGGTATGTGAAGGTAAGCATCCTTTAAATCCACTGTGGTCATGTACTGACCCTTTTGGATCATGGGTAAGATTGTCCGAATAGTTTCCATTTTGAACGATGGAACTCTTAGGAATTTGTTTAGGATCTTTAAATCCAAGATTGGCCTGAAAGTTCCCTCTTTTTTGGGAACCACAAACAGGTTTGAGTAAAACCCTTGTCCCTGTTCCGACCGCGGAACCGGATGGATCACTCCCATTAATAACAGATCTTGTACACAGCGTAGAAACGCTTCTTTCTTTATCTGGTTTGTTGACAACCTTGACAGATGAAATCTCCCTCTTGGGGGAGAGAATTTGAAGTCTAGAAGGTATCCCTGAGATATGATCTCTAGCGCCCAGGGATCCTGAACATCTCTTGCCCAAGCCTGGGCGAAGAGAGAGAGTCTGCCCCCCACTAGATCCGGTCCCGGATCGGGGGCCCTCGATTCATGCTGTCTTAGGGGCAGCAGCAGGTTTCCTGGCCTGCTTGCCCTTGTTCCAGGACTGGTTAGGTTTCCAGCCTTGTCTGTAACGAGCAACGGCTCCTTCCTGTCTTGGTGCAGTGGAAGTTGGTGCTGCTCCTGCTTTGAAATTCCGAAAGGGACGAAAATTAGACTGTCTAGCCTTAGCTTTGGCTTTGTCTTGAGGCAGGGCGTGGCCCTTACCTCCTGTAATGTCAGCGATAATTTCTTTCAAACCGGGCCCAAATAAAGTTTGCCCTTTGAAAGGTATATTAAGTAATTTGGACTTAGAAGTTACATCAGCTGACCAGGATTTTAGCCACAGCGCCCTACGTGCCTGAATGGCGAATCCTGAGTTCTTAGCCGTAAGTTTGGTTAAATGTACTACGGCCTCCGAAATGAATGAATTAGCTAGTTTAAGGACTCTAAGCCTGTCCGTAATGTCGTCCAGCGTAGCTGAACTAAGGTTCTCTTCCAGAGACTCCATCCAAAATGCTGCCGCAGCCGTAATCGGCGCGATGCATGCAAGGGGTTGCAATATAAAACCTTGTTGAACAAACATTTTCTTAAGGTAACCCTCTAATTTTTTATCCATTGGATCTGAAAAAGCACAGCTATCCTCCACCGGGATAGTGGTACGCTTAGCTAAAGTAGAAACTGCTCCCTCCACCTTAGGGACCGTTTGCCATAAGTCCCGTGTGGTGGCGTCTATTGGAAACATCTTTCTAAATATTGGAGGGGGTGAGAACGGCACACCGGGTCTATCCCACTCCTTAGTAACAATTTCAGTTAGTCTCTTAGGTATAGGAAAAACGTCAGTACTCGCCGGTACCGCAAAGTATTTATCCAACCTACACAATTTCTCTGGTATTGCAACAGTGTTACAATCATTAAGAGCCGCTAAAACCTCCCCTAGTAATACACGGAGGTTCTCCAATTTAAATTTAAAATTTGAAATATCTGAATCCAATCTGTTTGGATCAGAACCGTCACCCACAGAATGAAGCTCTCCGTCCTCATGCTCTGCAAGCTGTGACGCAGTATCAGACATGGCTCTAGTATTATCAGCGCACTCTGTTCTCACCCCAGAGTGATCACGCTTGCCCCTTAGTTCTGGTAATTTAGCCAAAACTTCAGTCATAACAGTAGCCATATCTTGTAATGTTATCTGTAATGGCCGCCCAGATGTACTAGGCGTCACAATATCACGCACCTCCCGGGCGGGAGATGCAGGTACTGACACGTGAGGCGAGTTAGACGGCATAACTCTCCCCTCGCTGTTTGGTGAAATTTGTTCAATTTGTACAGATTGGCTTTTATTTAAAGTAGCATCAATACAGTTAGTACATAAATTTCTATTGGGCTCCACCTTGGCATTGGAACAAATGACACAGGTATCTTCCTCTGAATCAGACATGTTTAACACACTAGCAAATAAACTTGCAACTTGGTTACAATCTTATTTAATAAAAACGTACTGTGCCTCAAAGAAGCACTAAACGATTAAATGACAGTTGAAATAATGAACTGAAAAACTGTTATAGCATTAATCCTTGAAAACAACACAACTTTTAGCAAAGGTTTGTTCCCATTAGTAAAGTAACAATAATTAAATTTGAAACGTAAAAATAAGAGAGCAACGTTTTTAATCACAGTCAATATATAAGTCTCACAGCTCTGCTGAGAGAATCTACCTCCCTTCAAAGAAGTTTGAAGACCCCTGAGTTCTGTTAGAGATGAACCGGATCATGCAGGAAATACAAGAGTAACTGACTGGAAATTTTTGATGCGTAGCAAAGAGCGCCAAAAACGGCCCCTCCCCCTCACACACAGCAGTGAGAGAGAAACGAAACTGTCACAATTAAAACAAGCAACTGCCAAGTGGAAAAATAATGCCCAAACATTTATTCACTCAGTACCTCAGAAAATGCAAACGATTCTACATTCCAGCAAAAACGTTTAACATAATAAATACCTATTAAAAGGTTTAATGTACTTTTTACAGAGTAATTCCAGTGAAGTACCATCCCCAGAATACTGAAGTGTAGAGTATACATACATGTCATTATAACGGTATGGCAGGATTTTCTCATCAATTCCATTCAGAAAATAAAAACTGCTACATACCTCAATGCAGATTCATCTGCCCGCTGTCCCCTGATCTGAAGCTTTTACCTCCCTCAGATGGCCGAGAAACAGCAATATGATCTTAACTACTCCGGTTAAAATCATAGTAAAAAACTCTGGTAGATTCTTCTTCAAACTCTGCCAGAGAGGCAATAACACGCTCCGGTGCTATTGTAAAATAACAAACTTTTGATTGAAGTTATAAAAACTAAGTATAATCACCATAGTCCTCTCACACATCCTATCTAGTCGTTGGGTGCAAGAGAATGACTGGGAGTGACGTAGAGGGGAGGAGCTATATGCAGCTCTGCTGGGTGAATCCTCTTGCATTTCCTGTTGGGGAGGAGTTATATCCCAGAAGTAATGATGACCCGTGGACTGATCACACATAACAGAAGAAAACTCTTAGCCATCTCCGTGGAGATGTTGCCTGTGCAACGGCAAAGAGAATGACTGGGGTAGGCGGAGCCTAGGAGGGATCATATGACCAGCTTTGCTGGGCTCTTTGCCATTTCCTGTTGGGGAAGAGAATATCCCACAAGTAAGGATGACGCCGTGGACCGGACACACCTATGTTGGAGAAACTTTTTTTTTTAATCTTTTCCTTGCTGTGCCCCATTAGGGACAGTTATGAACTGATGCACATATCAACCAATCACTGCACAGCATGTTGGAAAAACCAGGGTTATATATTCTATGGAATGCATTAAGATTTACACATGCGTCCTGCTCACCTTCTACGGATTTCACCTTCTCTGCCATGGCTCGCCTCCTCTCTTCCTTCTTCACAAGCTCCTGATCCTTCCTGTGCACAGCAAGCAGCTGCCTCTCTCCTTCCTCCTCAGGGCTTCTTGTATCCTCCTGTTCCTATTGTGCACAGCAAGTGTCTTAATAAAACTATTCACTGTGTGAGCGGCCTATTGTACTAATGCATTCTAAATTATGTCAGTGCCGTAATATACAGTAATTATATTAAAAGGGGTATCCCTACAAGACAAATGTCATTTAAAAAGACTAATTTTCTCAATATGATCAGATTGTCTTCAAACTTCCTACACTAAATTTCTCCACCTGAAAAATCTGAAAGTTTCTTAATTAAGAGACTTCTTTGCCTAAAATGATATAAAAATACAAAAAGCAGATGCTCTAATGCTGGTTATATACAATCCATGATAATATGCTCTGTGTTTAACCCCTGAAAGAGAGTTAAACACATCATTCAAGTTTGCTCCAGAGCAGCAATGTACCACTGGAACCTAGTTGGACACAGGAGAGCCAATTACAAGAGACCGCTTTACTTACTTAGCCACCAGCGGCATCCCAGTAACATAGAAACATAGATATTGACGGCAGATAAGAGCCATAGGCCCAGCAAGTCTGCCCGACCTTACCTAACAGTATAAACTTATCTAGTTTGTAGGATAGCCCTATGCTTGTCCCATGCATTTTTAAAGTCCCCCACAGTGTTTGTTGCTACTACCTCTTGAGGAAGTTTATTCCATAAATCAATCACTCTTTCTGTAAAGAAGTGCTTCCTCAAATTACTTCTGAATCTACTACCCTTTAGCTTGAGCTCATGACCCCTTGTTCTTGAATTTTCCATTTTATGTAAAATACCCACAGCCTCAGTTTTACTAAACCCTTTAATGTACTTGAAAGTTGCTATCATATCACCTCTTTCCCTTCTCTCCTCTAAGCTATACATATTTAGGTCATTGAGCCTATCCTGGTAAGTTTTATTTTTTAGACCATGTACCATTTTGGTAGCCCTCCTTTGCACAGATTCAAGTTTGTTAATATCCTTCTGAAGATATGGTCTCCAGAACTGCACACAATACTCAAGATGAGGCCTAACTAATGATCTATAAAGTGGCATAAGAACCTTACTATTTCTGCTGCAAATACCTCTACCAATACATCCAAGCATTCTGCTAGCCTTACTCGCTGCATTACTACATTGTTTACTAAGTTTTAAATCATCTGAAATAATAATTCCCAAGTCCTGTTCCTCTTCTGTAACAGTCAGTAAAGTGTCATTGAGTCTGTAATTAACATTTGGATTTTTCTTCCCTAAATGCATTATTTTACACTTTGCTGTGTTAAACTTTAGACCCCAGTCATTTGTCCAATCCTCCAATTGTTGTATATCACTTCTCATTTTGTCTACCCCCCCTGGAACATCCACTCTGTTGCAAATTTTTGTATCATCTGCAAAGAGACATACTTTCCCCTGTAGCCCTTTGCTGATATCGCAGATAAATATGTTAAACAAAACAGGCCCCAGAACTGACCCCTGAGGAACACCACTAGTAACAGCCCCCTCTACTGAATGAACTCCATTTACTAAGACATTGCTGTTCTGGAACTAAGGATAAATGTGAAATTACACAACTAAATTGAGAGCATTTGCTTTTTGCACTTTTATCTGTACCTTTTACACAACAGTTATGTTCGTATGGGGGGGGGGGGGGAGAGAGATCTTTGTAATAAATTAATTAGTTTCCGTCTCTGGGTCATAGAAAGAGGGAGGCACTAATAAAAAGGCAGATCATACAAGAAAGTTCTCATTTACAACCACTAGGGTTCACACTGACAACATGCTGTACATAGGAGTATACAATACAGGAGCAAAACGATACTACTAGGGACTAGAGTTCCAACATCCTCACCTCTTGTCTAATCTTTTTGAAGCTTGAACGGTCAGAAAATCTCTTAGAAGCAAACTCGGCCTGTTCCTTCTGTATCCTTGTCTCCTATATTTAACAATGGGGAAAAATGTCAGCAAAATAAATCCAGACTCTACTCCAGCCTAGCAAGGTCCTGCCCTAAAAAGAAGGCATACAAGATACTAAGATGTACATTTTATAGGTAGGTGTAGAACAGTAAGAAAAGCCAACTCCTTGCTTATAAAAGACTCATCAGAACAGTTATTTTAAAATGACCTGTGACAAGAACTTAAAGGGACATGTGTGTTAAAAATAGGAACTAAACTCAGATGGAGAAGACTTTTTTCAATTTATGGTTACCAAATTTACTTTGTTCATTTGTTGAGAAGCACATCTAGGGGGGAATGATGATGATATTGACTGACCAGATATGCTCAGCTACGCCCCCAGTAGTGCATTACTGCTCTGGAGCCGACTTTAACAATGTGTTTAACCCATTTGCGGAGTTAAAAACACAGTAGATGCAAGCAATATAGTGCAATTATAAGATGCTCTAACACAATAGAACATTTTTTTCTTCATTTTTTTTTAATTGCACTACTGGGAGCTAGCTGAAGATATCTGGTGCGCCAATCATGAGAAAAACATGTGTAGCCACCAATCACCAGCGAGCTCCCAGTAGTGCATTGCTGCTGCTGAAGTTATGTAAAATATACTTTTCAACAAAGGTTACCACGAGAACTAAGTAAATGTGTTGAGAGTCGAATTTAACAAAACACTACATTCTGAATCATGAAAACAAATTATACTTAACAGATATTTAATTTCCTTCTGTATAAGGAGAGTCCACGGCTTCATTCCTTACTGTTGGGAAATACTGAACCTGGCCACCAGGAAGAGGCAAGGACACCCCAGCCAAAGGCTTAAATACCTCTCCCACTTCCCCCATCCCTCAGTCATTCTGCCGAGGGAACAAATAACAGTAGAAGAAATATCAGGGTATAAAAGGTGCCAGGAGAAAACACCAAATTTAGGGGTCCACCCATCGGAGAAACACGGGCGGGAGCCGTGGACTCTCCTTATACAGAAGGGAATTATCTGGTAAGCATAATTTATGTTTTCCTTCTTAATATAAGGAGAGTACACAGTTTCATTCCTTACTGTTGGGAAACTTATACCCAAGCTCTAGAGGACACAATGATAACGGGAGGGAGAATCAAAAACCTCAAATTTGTAGAATTTAGAAAAAGTGTGTAAGGAAGACCAGGTAGCAGTTTTGCAAATCTGCTCCATAGAGACCACATTCTTAAAGGCCCAAGAGGAAGCCACTGCTCTAGTAGAATGAGCCGTAATCCTCTGATGTCTATGTCCCGCAGTTTCATAGGCTAAGCGGATAAGACTCCTCAACCAAAAAGATAAGGAAGTCGAAGAGACCTTTTGACCCTTACGCTTTCCAGAATATGACACAAACAAGGAAGAAGTTTGTCTAAAATCCTTGCTAGATTGAAAAGAAAACTTCAAAGCACGAACCACGTCCAAATTATGATGTAAACGTTCCTTCGAAGAAGAAGGATTAGGACACAAAGAAGGGACCACAATCTCTTGATTCAGGTTACGGTCTGACAACTTTAGGGAGAAACCCTAAACTTAGTACGTAGGACAGCCTTATAGGAATGGAACACCAGATAAGGAGGCTCACATTCCAAGGCAGCAATTTCAGATACTCTGCGCGCAGAGGCAATAGCCAGTAGAATGAGAACTTTCCAGGACAACAATTTAACATAAAATTTCATGCATAGGTACAAACGGAGCCCCTTGTAAAACTTTAAGAACCAAATTCAGACTCCAAGGTGGAGCCGAAGATCTGAACACAGGTCTGATCCTAATCAGAGACCTAACAAAAAAGACTGAACATCTGGAAGCTCAGAGAGCCTCTTGTGCAGTAAAACAGACAAGGCCGAAATCTGTCCCCTCAAGAAACTGGCCGAAAGACCCTTTTCTCCATACCATCCTGGAGAAACAGCAGAATCCTGGCAACCTTAACTTTATGCCAAGGAAAACCACGCTCTTCACACCTTATGATAGATGTGACGAGTAACTGGCTTACGAGCTTGGATGAGAGTATCAATAACTCTCTTGGCTAGGACTAAGCGTTCAATCTCCACACAGTCAGCCTCAGAGAATCTAGATATTGATAAACAAAAAGGACCTTGCTCAAGCAGATCCCTGCGACAAGGTAACTTCCATGGAGGAGAAGATGACATCCTCACTAGGTCCGCGAACCACATCCTTCAGGGCCACGATTGAGCAATCAGTATTACTGACGCCTGCTCCTGCTTGATGCGGGCCACAACTCGGGGAAGGAGTAGTAATGGCGGGAAAAGGTAGATTAGATTGAACCCCCAAGGAACCGCTAATGCATCTATTAGCTCCGCATGAGGATCCCTGTACCCCGACTCATATCTGGGTAGTTTGATATTCAGACGAGATGCCATGAGATCTATCTCTGGCATCCTCCACCTGTAGCATATCTCCGCAAACACTTCGGGATGGAGAGACCATTCCCCCGGATGAAAGGATTGTCTGCTGAAAAAATCAGCTTCCTAGTTGTCCACACCGGAATGTGGTTTGCTGACAGCGAACAGCTGTGGGCCTCTGCCCACTCCAGAATCCGAGATACTTCCCTCATTGCTAGGGAGCTTCTCGTCCTTCCCTGATGGTTGATGTAAGCCACCAAGGTTATATTGTCTGATTGGAATCTGATAACCCGGGACGAACCCAGAAGAGGCCAAGCCTTCAGAGCATTGTAGATTGCTCGGATCTCCAAAATGTTGATCGGGAGGGAGCGTTCCTCCTTAGACCACAGGACCTGTGACTTTTTGGCACCGCAAACAGCTCTCCATCCTGAGAGGCTCGCGTCCGTAGTCACAATCTCCCAGGATGGTCTGAGAAAGGATGTCCCTCGGGACAGATGATCTGGACAAAGCCACCAAGAGAGCGATTCTCTCGACCGGTTGTCCAGGGAAATCTGTTGAGACAGATCCGAAAGACAGCCGTTCCACTGCCTCAGCATGCACAGCTGTAGCAGTCTGAGACGGAACCTGGCAAAAGGAATTATGTCCATGCTGGACACCATGAGACCAATTACCTCCATACACTCAGCCACAGATGGCCTTAAGGAGGTCCGGAGGGCAAGACATGCCGAAGCTAGCTTGCACCATCTCTGGTCTGTTAGAAATATCCTCATGGATATTGAATCTATTATAGTACCCAGGAATTCTACCCTGGTGCTTGGAATAAGAACTCTTCCATCCATATGATCGAAGAAGAGAGATACCGAATGGTCCTCTGCTAGACGAAAGGATGGTGCTTGAACCAGAATGTCGTCCAAGTAGGGAGCAACTGATATATCTTGGGTTCTGGCGACAGCCAGGAGAGCTCCTAGAAACTTTGTAAAGATTCTTGGGACAAAACGAAGTGCAATGAACTGGAAGTGCAAGGAACGCAAACCTTAGGAACCGGAAGTGGTCCCTGTGGATTGGAACGTGAAGGTAGGCATCCTTCAGATCTATAGTGGTCATGAACTGTCCTTCCTGAACTAAAGGAAGAATGGACCTTATTGTCTCCATCTTGAATGAGGGGACGTTTAGAATTTTTTTTAAGCACTTTAGGTCCAGAATTGGGCGGAAAGTTCCCTCTTTCTTTGGGACCACAAACAGGTTTGAGTAGTATCCCAAACCTCTTTCTGCAATAGGAACCGGGACAATGACCCCCAAGGAGGACAGATCCCGCACGCAGCACAGAAAGGCTTCCCTCTTTTCTGGTTTTAAAGTCAGGCTTGAGAGGAGAAATCTGCCCTTGGATGGATGAAATTTGAAACCTGTCTTGTATCCCTGAGCTATGACCTCCAGGACCCACAGATCCTGCACATCCCTGGACAAAGCGTCTGAAAACAGCGACAGTCTGACCCCTACACGGCCCGGCTGTGGATCGGGGGCCACCCATTCATACTGACTTGTTATCTGCAGGCTTTTTGTTATGCTTGGATTTATTCCAAGATTGAGTCGGCTTCCAAGTGCTCTTGGTTTGCTTGGGTTTAGAGGAGGACTGCCGAGGTTGGAATTTTTCAGAACTAAAAAGGAAAAAAAATTAGAACCTTGTCCCTTAGACTTGTTCTTTTTATCCTGCGTTAGGAAGGCACCCTTGCCCCCTGTAACCGTGGAATTAATGGAGTCCAGGCCTGGACCAAATAAAATGTTTCCTTTAAAGGAGAGGGAAAAAAAGTCTAGATTTAGAAGTCATGTCCGCAGACCAGGACTTCAGCCAGAGCGCCCGACGCTTATGCACTGAGAATCCATCGATTTTAGCATTCAGGCTAATAATCTGCATGTTTGCATCACAGATAAACGAATTAGCAATTCTTAAAGCTTTAATTTTGTCTTGGATAACGTCAAGGGGACCCTCCACCTCAATCAATTCCGTTAAGGAGTCGCACCAGTAGGCTGCAGCTCCCTCAACCAAGGCAACAGCTGCTGCCGGTTGAAATAAATATCCAGTACACAAGCATTTTTCTGAAAAAAAATTCCAGCTTTTTATTTAATCGCCTCTCTTAAGGACGAGCTATTCTCAAGAGGGATAGTAGTACGCTTCGCTAAAGTGGAGATAGCACCATCTACCTAAGGGACTGAACACCACAACTTCATCTGCCTTTAATTTTTTAAAGGCAGACGAAGGGGAAAAGGAATATCCAATTCTATCCCATTTGTTTTTAAGAATATTCGCCATTTTTACAGGGACAGGAAAAGTTAGCGGGGCTACCCTGTCCTCGTACACTGTCTAATTTAGGGATCAAAGGTTCTTCAGGCAACTTGGCCTCTGGAACCTCCAATGTCGACCTCTGGAACCTCCTTTAGAATAAAACGTAGGTGTTCAATTTTAAATCTAAAGGCTGGCTCCTCCGCAGCCAGAGGCCTAGAGGAAGCAGACGCAGATCCAGAAATTTTACCCTCTGACGACTGTGTGACCCACTCCTGGGATACTTGAAAGGCAGACAAATCAAGCAAATCACTGGATGTCCCCTGGACAGGAGAGCTATGTTTAACCTTTCACTTGCACTTAGCAGTGCGAGGTAGAGCACTAAGGGTCTCAGAAACCGCCGTTTGTAACTGCACAGTAAAGTCTGATGGTAAAAGGCTCCCTCCAGACGGAGGATCAGGCGTGCTACGGGAAGCTGCATGCGACAATGAAAATGATTGATGGGTATGCACCTCACGGGACAGCGAGTCCCCAGAGGTGGACAGCTCAGTCGTACTAAAAGGGTTAACCATCTTAGACACCTTCTTATAACCTTGTTGATGCATATGAAACATAGTTGAGAGGGCGCGCACACCAAGGCCTCCTCACAATATAGACAGGTATTACTATTAGGAATAGAGGGAGTACCCTCCAGCATACCCGGATCCTCCACAGCTTGCAGTAGGATACAAATAAATGCACTTTTTATTTCTCACAAAAACGGCACCTTTATACCCCCAATGACTGGGGCACTCACCACCCTCCTAGACCCAGGCAACCAGAGAAGAAGCGCCCCCTCCGACGGCTAGTTCAGTCAGGAAAGAGAAAACTAAAGTGTGACCACACCCGGTCACGTGGTGTGCAAGACAGGACTGCCCCCTGCTATGATAAAAAGCGCACCAAGCTACAAGCTGTGAAGCATTCAAAGTGAAAGTAAAACACCTGTATGATCCGTTACAGTATAACAGTCTATGAGCCCAAATAAATCTCACACAAAGCAGCATAAATCAAAGAGAACACATTGATTAATCCCCACTGTTCAATAACCTCCCTCAGGAGATATTAACCCATGAGTCTATAATGATAAAAGAAGTCACACTGTAACCCTGTCTTCAGCAATTTCAACATAAGTAAAAATTGAAACAATCTTACCAGAATCCATGCTGTGGAACAGAAACACAGCCTCTCAAGTGTGACGGTCTTGTAGCATCGCTCCTAACATGGACTTGAGTGAAGAAAGCAGACAGTGAAACTCGTCAACACTGATTGCTTAAGGAGCTGTTAGCAGGCAGTCTGGATGGGTTCACAGAAAGACTCTCCCTGCATCTCCAGACTAACTTTCGTCAATGCTCTCACTGAGAGGCTGACAAGACTACTTAAAAACTCCAGTTCCATAACAAAAGGCATATATCCCCTCCTGAGGAACAACTCTGAAATCTTCTGACACGTGTCTGCCATCCTCCTGTGACGAAAGGCAAAGAATGACTGGGGGATGGGGAAGTGGGAGAGGTATTTAAGCCTTTGGCTGGGGTGTCTTTGCCTCCTCCTGGTGGCTAAGTTCAGTATTTCCCAACAGTAAGGAATGAAGCCGTGGACTCTCCTTATATTAAGAAAGATTAATTTTTACATTCATGTCCTTGTAACTTAACAGCCACCTGTTTTTTCATATGCAGAGCAAGGTGAATTGTATAACTAACCATGCTCATCAACATAAATCAAAATAAAGTTAAAGTGTCAGTAAACCTTAAAAAACAGAATTTATGTTTACCTGATAAATTACTTTCTCCAACGGTGTGTCCGGTCCACGGCGTCATCCTTACTTGTGGGATATTCTCTTCCCCAACAGGAAATGGCAAAGAGCCCAGCAAAGCTGGTCACATGATCCCTCCTAGGCTCCGCCTTCCCCAGTCATTCGACCGACGTAAAGGAGGAATATTTGCATAGGAGAAATCATATGATACCGTGGTGACTGTAGTTAAAGAAAATAAATTATCAGACCTGATTAAAAAACCAGGGCGGGCCGTGGACCGGACACACCGTTGGAGAAAGTAATTTATCAGGTAAACATAAATTCTGTTTTCTCCAACATAGGTGTGTCCGGTCCACGGCGTCATCCTTACTTGTGGGAACCAATACCAAAGCTTTAGGACACGGATGAAGGGAGGGAGCAAATCAGGTCACCTAGATGGAAGGCACCACGGCTTGCAAAACCTTTCTCCCAAAAATAGCCTCAGAAGAAGCAAAAGTATCAAATTTGTAAAATTTAGTAAAAGTGTGCAGTGAAGACCAAGTCGCTGCCTTACATATCTGATCAACAGAAGCCTCGTTCTTGAAGGCCCATGTGGAAGCCACAGCCCTAGTGGAATGAGCTGTGATTCTTTCAGGAGGCTGCCGTCCGGCAGTCTCGTAAGCCAATCTGATGATGCTTTTAAGCCAAAAGGAGAGAGAGGTAGAAGTTGCTTTTTGACCTCTCCTTTTACCAGAACAAACAACAAACAAGGAAGATGTTTGTCTAAAATCCTTTGTAGCATCTAAATAGAATTTTAAAGCACGAGCTACATCCAAATTGTGCAACAAACGTTCCTTCTTTGAAACTGGATTCGGACACAAAGAAGGCACGACTATCTCCTGGTTAATGTTTTTGTTAGAAACAACTTTCGGAAGAAAACCAGGTTTAGAACGCAAAACCACCTTATCTGCATGGAACACCAGATAAGGAGGAGAACACTGCAGAGCAGATAATTCTGAAACTCTTCTAGCAGAAGAAATTGCAACCAAAAACAAAACTTTCCAAGATAATAACTTAATATCAACGGAATGTAAGGGTTCAAACGGAACCCCCTGAAGAACTGAAAGAACTAAATTGAGACTCCAAGGAGGAGTCAAAGGTTTGTAAACAGGCTTGATTCTAACCAGAGCCTGAACAAAGGCTTGAACATCTGGCACAGCTGCCAGCTTTTTGTGAAGTAACACAGACAAGGCAGAAATCTGTCCCTTCAAGGAACCTTCTTGAAGAAAGGATAGAATCTTAGGAACTTTTATCTTGTCCCAAGGGAATCCTTTAGATTCACACCAACAGATATATTTTTTCCATATTTTGTGGTAGATTTTTCTAGTTACAGGCTTTCTGGCCTGAACAAGAGTATCAATGACAGAATCTGAGAACCCTCGCTTTGATAAGATCAAACGTTCAATCTCCAGGCAGTCAGTTGGAGTCAGACCAGATTCGGATGTTCGAACGGACCTTGAACAAGAAGGTCCCGTCTCAAAGGTAGCTTCCATGGTGGAGCCGATGACATATTCACCAGGTCTGCATACCAAGTCCTGCGTGGCCACGCAGGAGCTATCAAGATCACCGATGCCCTCTCCTGATTGATCCTGGCTACCAGCCTGGGGATGAGAGGAAACGGCGGGAATACATAAGCTAGTTTGAAGGTCCAAGGTGCTACTAGTGCATCTACTAGAGTCGCCTTGGGATCTGGATCTGGACCCGTAGCAAGGAACCTTGAAGTTCTGACGAGAGGCCATCAGATCCATGTCTGGAATGCCCCACAACTGAGTAATTTGGGCAAAGATTTCCGGATGGAGTTCCCACTCCCCCGGATGAAATGTCTGACGACTCAGAAAATCAGCTTCCCAATTTTCCACTCCTGGGATGTGGATTGCAGACAAGTGGCAGGAGTGAGTCTCCGCCCATTGAATGATTTTGGTCACTTCTTCCATCGCCAGGGAACTCCTTGTTCCCCCCTGATGGTTGATGTATGCAACAGTCGTCATGTTGTCTGATTGAAACCGTATGAATTTGGCCTTTGCTAGCTGAGGCCAAGCCTTGAGAGCATTGAATATCGCTCTCAGTTCCAGAATATTTATCGGGAGAAGAGATTCTTCCCGAGACCAAAGACCCTGAGCTTTCAGGGGTCCCCAGACCGCGCCCCAGCCCACCAGACTGGCGTCGGTCGTGACAATGACCCACTCTGGTCTGCGGAAGCTCGTCCCCTGTGACAGGTTGTCCAGGGACAGCCACCAACGGAGTGAATCTCTGGTCCTCTGATCTACTTGTATCGTCGGAGACAAGTCTGTATAATCCCCATTCCACTGACTGAGCATGCACAGTTGTAATGGTCTTAGATGAATTCGCGCAAAAGGAACTATGTCCATTGCCGCTACCATCAAACCTATTACTTCCATGCACTGCGCTATGGAAGGAAGAGGAACAGAATGAAGTACTTGACAAGAGTTTAGAAGTTTTGATTTTCTGGCCTCTGTCAGAAAAATCCTCATTTCTAAGGAGTCTATTATTGTTCCCAAGAAGGGAACCCTTGTTGACGGAGATAGAGAACTTTTTTCTACGTTCACTTTCCACCCGTGAGATCTGAGAAAGGCCAGGACAATGTCCGTGTGAGCCTTTGCTTGTGGAAGGGACGACGCTTGAATCAGAATGTCGTCCAAGTAAGGTACTACTGCAATGCCCCTTGGTCTTAGCACCGCTAGAAGGGACCCTAGTACCTTTGTGAAAATTCTTGGAGCAGTGGCTAATCCGAACGGAAGTGCCACAAACTGGTAATGCTTGTCCAGGAATGCGAACCTGAGGAACCGATGATGTTCCTTGTGGATAGGAATATGTAGATACGCATCCTTTAAATCCACCGTGGTCATGAATTGACCTTCCTGGATGGAAGGAAGAATTGTTCAAATGGTTTCCATTTTGAACGATGGAACCTTGAGAAACTTGTTTAGGATCTTGAGATCTAAGATTGGTCTGAATGTTCCCTCTTTTTTGGGAACTACGAACAGATTGGAGTAGAACCCCATCCCTTGTTCTCCTAATGGAACAGGATGAATCACTCCCATTTTTAACAGGTCTTCTACACAATGTAAGAATGCCTGTTTTTTTATGTGGTCTGAAGACAATTGAGACCTGTGGAACCTCCCCCTTGGGGGAAGCCCCTTGAATTCCAGAAGATAACCTTGGGAGACTATTTCTAGCGCCCAAGGATCCAGAACATCTCTTGCCCAAGCCTGAGCGAAGAGAGAGAGTCTGCCCCCCACCAGATCCGGTCCCGGATCGGGGGCCAACATCTCATGCTGTCTTGGTAGCAGTGGCAGGTTTCTTGGCCTGCTTTCCTTTGTTCCAGCCTTGCATTGGCCTCCAGGCTGGCTTGGCTTGAGAAGTATTACCCTCTTGCTTAGAGGACGTAGCACTTGGGGCTGGTCCGTTTCTGCGAAAGGGACGAAAATTAGGTTTATTTTTGGCCTTGAAAGACCTATCCTGAGGAAGGGCGTGGCCCTTGCCCCCAGTGATATCAGAAATAATCTCTTTCAAGTCAGGGCCAAACAGCGTTTTCCCCTTGAAAGGAATGTTAAGCAATTTGTTCTTGGAAGACGCATCCGCTGACCAAGATTTTAGCCAAAGCGCTCTGCGCGCCACAATAGCAAACCCAGAATTTTTCGCCGCTAATCTAGCCAATTGCAAAGTGGCGTCTAGGGTGAAAGAGTTAGCCAATTTGAGAGCATGAATTCTGTCCAAAATCTCCTCATAAGAAGAATCTTTATTGAGCGCCTTTTCTAGTTCATCGAACCAGAAACACGCTGCTGTAGTGACAGGAACAATGCATGAAATTGGTTGTAGAAGGTAACCTTGCTGAACAAACATCTTTTTAAGCAAACCCTCTAATTTTTTTATCCATAGGATCTTTGAAAGCACAACTATCTTCTATGGGTATAGTGGTGCGTTTGTTTAGAGTAGAAACCGCCCCCTCGACCTTGGGGACTGTCTGCCATAAGTCCTTTCTGGGGTCGACCATAGGAAACAATTTCTTAAATATAGGGGGAGGGACGAAAGGTATGCCGGGCCTTTCCCATTCTTTATTTACAATGTCCGCCACCCGCTTGGGTATAGGAAAAGCTTCGGGGGGCCCCGGTACCTCTAGGAACTTGTCCATTTTACATAATTTCTCTGGAATGACCAAATTCTCACAATCATCCAGAGTAGATAACACCTCCTTAAGCAGGGCGCGGAGATGTTCCAATTTAAATTTAAATGTAATCACATCAGGTTCAGCTTGTTGAGAAATTTTCCCTGAATCTGAAATTTCTCCCTCAGACAAAAGCTCCCTGGCCCCCTCAGACTGGTGTAGGGGCACTTCAGAACCAATATCATCAGCGTCCTCATGCTCTTCAGTATTTTCTAAAACAGAGCAGTCGCGCTTTCGCTGATAAGTGGGCATTTTGGCTAAAATGTTTTTGATAGAATTATCCATTACAGCCGTTAATTGTTGCATAGTAAGGAGTATTGGCGCACTAGATGTACTAGGGGCCTCCTGTGTGGGCAAGACTGGTGTAGACGAAGGAGGGGATGATGCAGTACCATGCTTACTCCCCTCACTTGAGGAATCATCTTGGGCATCATTTTCTCTAAATTTTGTGTCACATAAATCACATCTATTTAAATGAGAAGGAACCTTGGCTTCCCCACATACAGAACACAGTCTATCTGGTAGTTCAGACATGTTAAACAGGCATAAACTTGATAACAAAGTACAAAAAACGTTTTAAAATAAAAACGTTACTGTCACTTTAAATTTTAAACTGAACACACTTTATTACTGCAAATGTGAAAAAGTATGAAGGAATTGTTCAAAATTCACCAAAATTTCACCACAGTGTCTTAAAGCCTTAAAAGTATTGCACACCAAATTTGAAAGCTTTAACTCTTAAAATAACGGAACCGGAGCCGTTTTTATATTTAACCCCTTTACAGTCCCTGGTATCTGCTTTGCTGAGACCCAACCAAGCCCAAAGGGGAATACGATACCAAATGACGCCTTCAGAAAGTCTTTTCTGTGTATCAGAGCTCCTCACACATGCATCTGCATGTCATGCTTCCTAAAAACAAGTGCGCAATAGAGGCGCGAAAATGAGGCTCTGCCTATGATTAGGGAAAGCCCCTAGAGGATAAGGTGTCCAATACAGTGCCTGCCGGTTATTTTACATAATTCCCAAGAATAAAATAATTCCTCAAAGCTATGAAGTATAAAATATGTTTATATATCAATCGTTTTATCCCAGAAAATGTCTACAGTCTTAAAAGCCCTTGTGAAGCCCTTTTTTTCTTATGTAATAAAAATGGCTTACCGGATCCCATAGGGAAAATGACAGCTTCCAGCATTACATCGTCTTGTTAGAAATGTGTCATACCTCAAGCAGCAAAAGTCTGCTCACTGTTTCCCCCAACTGAAGTTAATTCCTCTCAACAGTCCTGTGTGGAAACAGCCATCGATTTTAGTAACGGTTGCTAAAATCATTTTCCTCTTACAAACAGAAATCTTCATCACCTTTCTGTTTCAGAGTAAATAGTACATACCAGCACTATTTTAAAATAACAAACTCTTGATTGAATAATAAAAACTACAGTTAAACACCAAAAAACTCTAAGCCATCTCCGTGGAGATGTTGCCTGTACAACGGCAAAGAGAATGGCTGGGGAAGGCGGAGCCTAGGAGGGATCATGTGACCAGCTTTGCTGGGCTCTTTGCCATTTCCTGTTGGGGAAGAGAATATCCCACAAGTAAGGATGACGCCGTGGACCGGACACACCTATGTTGGAGAAATAATGTTATATAATTCTGCACATAGTGCAGAATTATATAACATTATATTAGCGCAAACATTATAAAACATAATTTCCCCTTTGAATTTTTAAAAAAAAAACTGCTGTTTTACAGACCCGCTCGCTGATCTTCTGAGAGGGTCTGTTTTTTTCAAACAGCGCATCGGGCCAGCTGTATAGTCACAGCCCGGCCCGACCACGCCATAGCACTAAGTGCAGCTCGCTCCTGCTCTGTCAGACAGCAGGAGCGAGCTGCACTTAGTGCTATGGCACGGTCGGGCCGGGCTGTGACTATACAGCTGGCCCGATGCGCTGTTTGAAAAAAACAGACCCGCTCAGAAGATCACAGAGAGCGGGTCTGTAAAACAGCAGTTTTTTTAAAAAAATTCAAAGGGGAAATTATGTTTTAGAATGTTATATAATTCTGCACTATGTGCAGAATTATATAACATTATTTTTAAGGTTTACTGTCCCTTTAACAAATTAGATATACAGTACAACAAACTACCATTGTAAAGTTACCAGCAAATCAAATATTTTTCCAAGTCATTTTTTTTCGTAAGGGAAAGAATTTTAACACAAATTTGGTGGTACCCGTGTGCAAATTTTTATTTTTATTTTTTTTCTTTGTTCCATCTAAGAGGACGTTTTAAAGGGACATGAAACCCCATAATGTTCTTTCTTGATTTAAAAAGAATTTGCAATTTTAAACAACTTTTTAATTTACTTCTATTATCTAATTTGCTTCATTCTCTTGATATACTTTGCTGAATAGCATATATTGATAGGCTCAGTAGCTGCCGATTGGTGGCTGCACCTAGATGCCTCGTATGATTGGCTCACCTATGTGCATTACTATTTCTTCAACAAAGGATATCTAATGAATAAAACAAATTAGATAAAAGTAAATTGGAATATTGTTTAAAATTGTACTCTCTATCTGAATCATAAACGAAAAAAAATGTGGGTTTAGTGTTTGTTTAAATGTAAAATGTAAAAGGGGCATTCCAGCCAGACTTGGTATCCACATAGATGCATTTCAGTTTGAATATTTTTGCAATATACACGTATTATCAAAAATGCTTCTAATAAAAGCTATCGCCGTTTCAAAAGTGTATTTAATGACTCAATTTGTTAATTGTTGACATAATTACAAGCCCCACTGGCACTCATACAATGGTAAGAAACCGATAATCAAGATCCTTCGTGAGTTCCTGGACAGACATGCAAAGACATCTATCCTTTACATATAATTTATTTTATTAGGTCTCACCTTCTGAGTGATCATGTTGCAAATCTCTGGCAGGAACTCTTCACTCAGAAGTTTGTAGAGGTGACGTTCTTTGTGAGACACCTTCTCCCGGAAGCTTTCGGTTACCTCCCTCCATTCCTGTTCCGTCTGACAAAGTAGGGTCCAGGAACCCTCACCAGGCGAGTGGGCTGCAGGTAATGCAAGGTAAAAACAGTTTTAGGAAGAACCTTAAAGTAGACATCCAAAGATCTTTTATTCTTTCCAAAAAAAAAAAAAAAAAAAGTGCATCTCTAAGATGCTCTAGTAAATCTCTAGATGTCCATCACAGATCAGATGACAAGCTAGAAGGCCGAAGCCTAGTCTGGAGTAAGCAGATTAAAGAAACAGTAAACATGGAGTTATGTGAGGCGGATCAAGCTGTTAAGCGTCTGATGTCCTAACTCAGTGATCAGAGTAGGAGTGCGCCTTGTGGCTGCGGGGAGCAATAGTGACGATCGGAGAGTTGGAAATTGATCAGGTGATTTTTTGGAGAGCACCAGTCAGAAGCTCTGTCAAATGTGCAGTTAATTATAACGCATACTGTGAGTGGTCGCAATAAACACTGGTGAAACCACAGATGTACATACTTTAAAATTAAATCCTCACTATATACAATAATTTTAGGATATAACAAGACTGGTTATCAGATATCAAAGAAACTATGCTCTTATTTGAGCAAAACTACAGAAATGGATTTTTTTATATGAGTTTTTATTTTCTGATTTCTTATGTAATTTATGCAATATATTATGTATATGAGCTTTTTGATGCAATTCTAGAGTGTGGTAATAGGAAAAACCCACATTTTAAACTATCTGAAATTCTGCATTCTTTAAAACCATTTATTAAATAACAACCTCCATATCGGAGACTAAGTTTGCAAATATTTATATAGATTAATAAAATATCCACTCCAGCATTTTTATATAATTTTGGTTTTGTATCAACTATCCCTATTCGAGAGGTGGTGACTGGTACACTAGGCAGTGAGTTATGGGGAAGCGCAAGTTTTTTGTTCTGATCAGAGATAAAAGCCATGCTTACCGTTATTGCTTGTGGGTTCTTCCTGAGGTTGCTGCTTTATTTCTGTTGTGGAACTGTAAGAAAGCAAAGGATATAAAATATCCCATGGAAAGTTTGTCACACCCAAAAAACCTATCCAGCTTATTAATGCATCAACATCTTTTTCATAACAAAACCCTTTCTAAATATTAGAGGAATACACAGTGTCTTTAGTCTGGGTAGAAGGCAGATGACATCAGTGCAAAGAACTTAGAAGATAACAAAAGTTCCTCCCAAAATGTTGTAAACAAGTTATTAAGTGTACAAATCAATACCAGTAAAGTTACTCACATCTGTGCAAGCTATATTTAATCGTCCCTACATAATGAGCATGTATAAAAACACTTGTTAAAGGGACACTGAACCCAATTTTTTTCTTTTGTGATTCAGATAGAGCATGCAATTTTAAGCAACTTCCTAATTTACTCCCATTATCAAATTTTATTTGTTCTCTTGCTATCTTTAGTTGAAAAACAGAATTTATGTTTACCTGATAAATTACTTTCTCCAACGGTGTGTCCGGTCCACGGCGTCATCCTTACTTGTGGGATATTCTCTTCCCCAACAGGAAATGGCAAAGAGCCCAGCAAAGCTGGTCACATGATCCCTCCTAGGCTCCGCCTACCCCAGTCATTCGACCGACGTTAAGGAGGAATATTTGCATAGGAGAAACCATATGATACCGTGGTGACTGTAGTTAAAGAAAATAAAATATCAGACCTGATTAAAAAACCAGGGCGGGCCGTGGACCGGACACACCGTTGGAGAAAGTAATTTATCAGGTAAACATAAATTCTGTTTTCTCCAACATAGGTGTGTCCGGTCCACGGCGTCATCCTTACTTGTGGGAACCAATACCAAAGCTTTAGGACACGGATGAAGGGAGGGAGCAAATCAGGTCACCTAAATGGAAGGCACCACGGCTTGCAAAACCTTTCTCCCAAAAATAGCCTCAGAAGAAGCAAAAGTATCAAACTTGTAAAATTTGGTAAAAGTGTGCAGTGAAGACCAAGTCGCTGCCCTACATATCTGATCAACAGAAGCCTCGTTCTTGAAGGCCCATGTGGAAGCCACAGCCCTAGTGGAATGAGCTGTGATTCTTTCGGGAGGCTGCCGTCCGGCAGTCTCGTAAGCCAATCTGATGATGCTTTTAATCCAAAAAGAGAGAGAGGTAGAAGTTGCTTTTTGACCTCTCCTTTTACCGGAATAAACAACAAACAAGGAAGATGTTTGTCTAAAATCCTTTGTAGCATCTAAATAGAATTTTAGAGCGCGAACAACATCCAAATTGTGCAACAAACGTTCCTTCTTCGAAACTGGTTTCGGACACAGAGAAGGTACGATAATCTCCTGGTTAATGTTTTTGTTAGAAACAACTTTTGGAAGAAAACCAGGTTTAGTACGTAAAACCACCTTATCTGCATGGAACACCAGATAAGGAGGAGAACACTGCAGAGCAGATAATTCTGAAACTCTTCGAGCAGAAGAAATTGCAACCAAAAACAAAACTTTCCAAGATAATAACTTAATATCAACGGAATGTAAGGGTTCAAACGGAACCCCCTGAAGAACTGAAAGAACTAAGTTGAGACTCCAAGGAGGAGTCAAAGGCTTGATTCTGACCAGAGCCTGAACAAAGGCTTGAACATCTGGCACAGCTGCCAGCTTTTTGTGAAGTAACACAGACAAGGCAGAAATCTGTCCCTTCAGGGAACTTGCAGATAATCCTTTTTCCAATCCTTCTTGAAGGAAGGATAGAATCTTAGGAATCTTAACCTTGTCCCAAGGGAATCCTTTAGATTCACACCAACAGATATATTTTTTCCAAATTTTGTGGTAAATCTTTCTAGTTACAGGCTTTCTGGCCTGAACAAGAGTATCGATAACAGAATCTGAGAACCCTCGCTTCGATAAGATCAAGCGTTCAATCTCCAAGCAGTCAGCTGGAGTGAGACCAGATTCGGATGTTCGAACGGACCCTGAACAAGAAGGTCTCGTCTCAAAGGTAGCTTCCATGGTGGAGCCGATGACATATTCACCAGATCTGCATACCAAGTCCTGCGTGGCCACGCAGGAGCTATCAAGATCACCGACGCCCTCTCCTGATTGATCCTGGCTACCAGCCTGGGGATGAGAGGAAACGGCGGGAACACATAAGCTAGTTTGAAGGTCCAAGGTGCTACTAGTGCATCCACTAGAGCCGCCTTGGGATCCCTGGATCTGGACCCGTAGCAAGGAACTTTGAAGTTCTGACGAGAGGCCATCAGATCCATGTCTGGAATGCCCCACAGTTGAGTGACTTGGGCAAAGATTTCCGGATGGAGTTCCCACTCCCCCGGATGCAATGTCTGACGACTCAGAAAATCCGCTTCCCAATTTTCCACTCCTGGGATGTGGATAGCAGACAGGTGGCAGGAGTGAGACTCCGCCCATAGAATGATTTTGGTCACTTCTTCCATCGCTAGGGAACTCCTTGTTCCCCCCTGATGGTTGATGTACGCAACAGTTGTCATGTTGTCTGATTGAAACCGTATGAACCGCTGAGGCCAAGCTTTGAGAGCATTGAATATCGCTCTCAGTTCCAGAATATTTATCGGTAGAAGAGATTCTTCCCGAGACCAAAGACCCTGAGCTTTCAGGGATCCCCAAACCGCGCCCCAGCCCATCAGACTGGCGTCGGTCGTGACAATGACCCACTCTGGTCTGCGGAAGGTCATCCCTTGTGACAGGTTGTCCAGGGACAGCCACCAACGGAGTGAGTCTCTGGTCCTCTGATTCACTTGTATCTTCGGAGACAAGTCTGTATAGTCCCCATTCCACTGACTGAGCATGCACAGTTGTAATGGTCTTAGATGAATGCGCGCAAAAGGAACTATGTCCATTGCCGCTACCATCAAACCTATCACTTCCATGCACTGCGCTATGGAAGGAAGAGGAACAGAATGAAGTATCCGACAAGAGTCTAGAAGCTTTGTTTTTCTGGCTTCTGTCAGAAAAATCCTCATTTCTAAGGAGTCTATTATTGTTCCCAAGAAGGGAACCCTTGTTGACGGAGATAGAGAACTCTTTTCCACGTTCACTTTCCATCCGTGAGATCTGAGAAAGGCCAGGACAATGTCCGTGTGAGCCTTTGCTTGAGGAAGGGACGACGCTTGAATCAGAATGTCGTCCAAGTAAGGTACTACGGCAATGCCCCTTGGTCTTAGCACAGCTAGAAGGGACCCTAGTACCTTTGTGAAAATCCTTGGAGCAGTGGCTAATCCGAAAGGAAGCGCCACGAACTGGTAATGCTTGTCCAGGAATGCGAACCTGAGGAACCGATGATGTTCCTTGTGGATAGGAATATGTAGATACGCATCCTTTAAATCCACCGTGGTCATGAATTGACCTTCCTGGATGGAAGGAAGAATTGTTCGAATGGTTTCCATCTTGAACGATGGAACCTTGAGAAACTTGTTTAAGATCTTGAGATCTAAGATTGGTCTGAACGTTCCCTCTTTTTTGGGAACTATGAACAGATTGGAGTAGAACCCCATCCCTTGTTCTCCTAATGGAACAGGATGAATCACTCCCATTTTTAACAGGTCTTCTACACAATGTAAGAATGCCTGTCTTTTTATGTGGTCTGAAGACAACTGAGACCTGTGGAACCTCCCCCTCGGGGGAAGCCCCTTGAACTCCAGAAAATAACCTTGGGAGACTATTTCTAGTGCCCAAGGATCCAGAACATCTCTTGCCCAAGCCTGAGCGAAGAGAGAGAGTCTGCCCCCCACCAGATCCGGTCCCGGATCGGGGGCCAACATTTCATGCTGTCTTGGTAGCAGTGGCAGGTTTCTTGGCCTGCTTTCCCTTGTTCCAGCCTTGCATTGGTCTCCAAGCTGGCTTGGCTTGAGAAGAATTACCCTCTTGCTTAGAGGACGTAGCACTTTGGGCTGGTCCGTTTCTACGAAAGGGACGAAAATTAGGTTTATTTTTTGCTTTGAAAGGCCGATCCTGAGGAAGGGCGTGGCCCTAACCCCCAGTGATATCAGAGATAATCTCTTTCAAGTCAGGACCAAACAGCGTTTTCCCCTTGAAAGGAATGTTAAGTAGCTTGTTCTTGGAAGACGCATCAGCTGACCAAGATTTCAACCAAAGCGCTCTGCGCGCCACAATAGCAAACCCAGAGTTCTTAGCCGCTAACCTAGCCAATTGCAAAGTGGCGTCTAAGGTGAAAGAATTAGCCAATTTGAGAGCATTGATTCTGTCCATAATCTCCTCATAAGGAGGAGAATCACTATCGACCGCCTTTACCAGCTCATCGAACCAGAAACACGCGGCTGTAGCGACAGGGACAATGCATGAAATTGGTTGTAGAAGGTAACCCTGCTGAACAAACATCTTTTTAAGTAAACCTTCTAATTTTTTATCCATAGGATCTTTGAAAGCACAACTATCTTCTATGGGTATAGTGGTGCGTTTATTTAAGGTGGAAACCGCTCCCTCGACCTTGGGGACTGTCTGCCATAAGTCCTTTCTGGGGTCGACCATAGGAAACAATTTTTTAAATATGGGGGGAGGGACGAAAGGAATACCGGGCCTTTCCCATTCTTTATTCATCTCTTTTCTGTTTCTGAGTAAATAGTACATACCAGCACTATTTTAAAATAACAAACTCTTGATTGAATAATAAAAACTACAGTTAAACACTAAAAAACTCTAAGCCATCTCCGTGGAGATGTTGCCTGTACAACGGCAAAGAGAATGACTGGGGTAGGCGGAGCCTAGGAGGGATCATGTGACCAGCTTTGCTGGGCTCTTTGCCATTTCCTGTTGGGGAAGAGAATATCCCACAAGTAAGGATGACGCCGTGGACCGGACACACCTATGTTGGAGAAAAGAAGGTTTCTAAGCTAAGGAGTCAGCCAATTTTTGATTCAGTACTCTGGACAGCATTTATCCAATCAATCAGCAAGGACAACCCAGGTTGTGAACAAAAATGGCCCGGCTTCTAAACTTACTTTCTGACTTTTTAAAAAAGATAGCAAGAGAATGAATAACATTTGATAATAGGAATAAATTAGAAAGTTGCTTAAAATTGCATGCTCTACCTGAATCATGAAAGGTAAAGTGTCCCTTTAACTATGCTGACTGGAAAAGGCTGTACCTGACCTACCCTTGGGAACATATCGTAAAAGTTTGTCATAAATGGGCATTGAATATTTCAAAATTTTGTTTTACTCTGTTTAAAATACAATTTTCTAGGCATGAGAACTTGCATTTCATTCAGAGAAAAAAACAAAACAATTTCTTTTAACCCCTTAACGTCCACAACATAGCCTGTACGTCACTGGTCGTTGAGGTTTTTTTTTTTTTTTGGTAATAACGCAGGTCCTGCCGCCAGCAGCAGGACTGAGCTATTATACCTCCCTCAAGCCCCTGCGACGCCGCAATTAAAAACTGATGAGTTGCAGGGCCCCATTTAACATGTCTAGTATCTACAAGATTAGCAAATGTGCCATTAGTCGTTACTGCCAGATTTTCACAGAATAGCTCATAGAATTATGATGCAATTTAGTATTAGAAAACACATTTTAAAATAATCTCTTATACCGCAAGGACCTTTCGGGCATGAGAAAACTATATACAAGATAACATGAGATACCAATCTAGGGAATATAATTCACATACGATTAAACTAGAGAAGACGACGCCTCCAAAATAGAAGCAAATTATATAGATACAAAAATTACTCATAGGGCTAAATGATATTGTAACAATGTATCATTAAGCTGAATTGTTAGTCCTACAAAAAGTGAGGCAATTTCCTGGGAACTTACATAGCTATAGAGATTGCCCTAAAGTGCCCAGTCATGCAGTTCATGGTTGAGAACTTTTAGTATGACTGGTCGCCAGGTTCTGCTCTGGACAAAAACGTAGTTGTACCTCCACTGATGAGGCCCATAAAAGTCATAACATCTTTAATTCGCAGAGCAAATTTTACATTGATAGAACTGCATGGTATTTTTGAGGCTGAATTATCTTTTAGAATGGGTTCAGACTGATATCAAAAGGGAAGGCACAATGCTGGGTTGCCGTGGACAAGCTACTTAATTTTGTGCCCATGTGTGCACCTGTCCTGTCTTATTTTGAATCGTTTAATTAACTTAGGATTTTTTTTATTTTTTATAATAACATTTATGATTAATTAACGGAATGTTTTTCTGCTAAAGGTAACTCAAAGCACTTTGCACATAGACTCATGAATACTAAATTTGGCATATGGTAAAGAATAGTTGTAAACACAGGTAGAGAGAGTTCGGGTGTGACTAGTTTGTCTATAATATACACTCATCTTTGATCAAGTGCTTAGGGGTCACCTACCTGACCACGGTTTCTTCCAGAAGTTTCTTCTTTGGTGGGCGTCCTCTCTTCCTCACAGGCTTGTCTGGGATAGTAGCTGCTCTGAAACAGTGAGGGATGGAGTTAAGGAAGAAGCACAAGTTTTCACGGCAGATAAAAGCTATAACTGCTTATATTGGTCAGCACTTAGATGCTATATGGGTAACAAAACTTGTGTCAACCTGCAGTGGGTCAGAGCTCAGGCGGCATCAGCTATGTATAAACCTTACTCTTCCAGTGCTCGTTGCCTCTTCTCCCAAGATGGTTCCTCTTTGTAAAGTCGAGTCCCATAAAAATACCAGTAGAGGTTTCCCATGGAATCTTCCCCAAGAGGCTCAACTCGCAGACTGTCTCCATCGAGACCCTGGAAACAATTTTAAATGTATACAGATAAGTTTCAATAAATCAACTTCCTACATAGAAGCAGATAATATTTTGATGATGGATAAAAACAAAAGCTCATCCAGTCTGATTTCCAAATGATTAAAGGGACAGTCAAGTCCAAAAAAACCTCTCATGATTTAAATAGGGAATGTAATTTTAAACAATTTTCCAATGTACTTTTATCAACAATTTTGCTTTGTTCTCCTGGAATTCTTAGTTGAAAGCTAATTCTAGGAGGTGCATATGCTAATTTCTTAGACCTTGAAGACTGCCTCTAATCTGAATGCATTTTGAACACTAGAGGGCATTAGTTCATGTGTTTCATAGATAACATTGAGCTCATGCACGTGACGTTACCCTGGAGTGAGTCTGTCAAAAGAACTGAAATAAGGGGCAGTTTGCAGAGGCTTAAATACAAGGTAATCAAAGAGGTAAAAAGTGTATTTATATAACTGTGTTGGTTATGCAAAACTGGGGAATGGGAAATAAAGGGTTTATCTTTCTTTTTAAACAACAAAACTTCTGGTGTTGACTGTCCCTTTAAATTTTACATTTTTAGGATAGCTTTATGCATATGCCACACATTCTCTCTCTTTGTCTCTCTTTGCCCCCTTACCAACTGTCCAAAATAGAAAGAGAATTAGTCCTAGTGGGTAGATATACAATGGATTTTAAAAGTCTACACACCCCTGTTAAAATGTCCAGTTTCTGTGATGTAAAAAAATGAGACAAAGCTAAATCATTTCAGAACTTTTTCCACCTTTAATGTGACCTATAAACTATACAACTCAATTGAAAAACAAACTTAAATCTTTTAGGTGGAGGGAAGAAAAAAAAAACTAAAATAATGTGGTTGCATAAGTGTGTAACTGGGGATGTATCCGTTTTCAGAATTAAGCAATCACATTCAAAATCATGTTAAATAGGAGTCAGCATACACCTGCCATCATTTAAAGTGCCTCTGATTAACCCCAAATAAAGTTCAGCTGCTCTAGTTGGTCTTTCCTGAAATTTTCTTAGTCGCATCCAACAGCAAAAGCCATGGCCACAGAGAGCTTCCAAAGCATCAGAGGGATCTCATTTTTAAAAGGTATCAGTCAGGAGAAGGGTACAAAAGGATTTCCAAGGCATTAGATATACCATGGAAAACAGTGAAGAAAGTCATCATCAAGTGGAAAAAATATGGCACAACAGTGACATTACCAAGAACTGGACGTCCCTCCAAAATTGATGAAAAGACGAGAAGAAAACTGGTCTGGGAGGCTACTAAGAGGCCTACAGCAACATTAAAGGAGCTGCAGTAATATCTGGCAAGTACTGGCTGTGTGGTACATGTGACAGCAATCTCCCGTATTCTTCATATGTCTGGACTATGGGGTAGAGTGACAAGACAAAACATAATTTATGTAAGAACTTACCTGATAAATTCATTTCTTTCATATTGGCAAGAGTCCATGAGCTAGTGACGTATGGGATATACAATCCTACCAGGAGGGGCAAAGTTTCCCAAACCTCAAAATGCCTATAAATACACCCCTCACCACACCCACAATTCAATTTAACGAATAGCCAAGTAGAGGGGTGAAAGAAAGGAGTAAAAAGCAACAACAAAGGAATATGGAAATAATTGTGCTTTATACAAAAAAATCATAACCCCCATAAAAAAGGGTGGGCCTCATGGACTCTTGCCAATATGAAAAATGAATTTATCAGGTAAGTTCTTACATAAATTATGTTTTCTTTCATGTAATTGGCAAGAGTCCATGAGCTAGTGACGTATGGGATAGCAATACCCAAGATGTGGAACTCCATGCAAGAGTCACTAGAGAGGGAGGGATAAAAATAAAAACAGCCATTTTCCGCTGAAAAAAAATCCACAACCCAAAATATAAGCTTAATCTTTAAATGACAAGAAAAACTTAAAACATCAGCAGAAGAATCAAACTGAAACAGCTGCCTGAATAACTTTTCTACCAAAAACTGCTTCTGAAGAAGCAAATACATCAAAAATGTAGAATTTAGTAAATGTATGCAAAGGAGGACCAAGTTGCCGCTTTGCAAATCTGATCAACTGAAGCTTCATTCTTAAAAGCCCACGAAGTGGAGACTGATCTAGTAGAATGAGCTATAATTCTCTGAAGCGGTGTCTTACCCGACTCCAAATAAGCTTGATGAATCAAAAACTTTAACTAAGAAGCTAAGGAAATAGCAAAAGCCTTCTGACCTTTTCAAGGACCAGAAATTAAAACAAATAGACTGGAAGTCTTCCTGAAATCTTTAGTAGCTTTAACATAATATTTCAAAGCTCTTACCACATCCAAAGAAATTAAGGATTTTTCCAAAGAATTCTTAGGATTAGGACACAAGGAAGTGACAACAATTTCTCTATTTTTTTTTAATAATCCACATAATCTCGGATTTCTTTAAGTTGATTTTGTATCCTGAGAATTTACTGAATTCATCAATTATTCTAGTTATCAGTGGTATATTTACTCTGGAATTACAAATATAGAAGAGGATGTCGTCCGCATATAGAGACAAAACATATCTTTTATCACCTGATAAGACACCTTCTAATCTGTTCCTACATCTAATTGCCAGGGGTTCTAATGAAATATTAAAAAGTAATGGTGACAATGGGCACCCTTGTCTTGTTCCTTTCTGGAGTGTAACCCCTGGAGAACTCAGGCCATTAACTAATATGTAAGAGATAGGGTCCTGATAGATTAATTTGATGAAGTTTGAAAAATTTCCCATTATCCCAAAACTGTTCAATGCTTAGAATAGGTGATCCCAGGTAATACTATCAAAAGCCTTATGGGCATCGACTGTCAGTAGGGCAAAGTCTAAATCTTGTTTTTCCTTTTTACTCTTTCCAGTTAATGCCTGCTCTATTAAAAACATGGCAGTGCTAATATTTTTTCTGTGAGGTCCTGCCTGGCATAAATCCAGTTCGGTCTGTGTGTATAATATCCCCTATGATACTTTTAAGTCTGTTTGCCAGAATACTAGCCGTAAGTTTATAGTCTGAATTCAATAGGGAAATTGGACGATAAGAGTCCATACATTCTACGTCCTGAGAAATACCTAGAGGGTTTAACATTTTCCACAAAATAACTATTGAATAATCTCCCCAAAATGCAAACGACATCCTCCTCCAATATTTTATAAAATTCTACTGGAATTAGATCTGGGCCTGGAGCTTTGCCATTGGCAGCTTTCTTTATTGCCAAGGCAATTTCCTCCTCCATTATCTCTTTATTCAGTACTTCAAGCTGATCTGCACTAATCCTTGGAGTAATAATCTTTTTCCAAAAATTCTTTTTTGCTTCAAGGTCAATTTTATCAGGCGCATATATTGTTTGAAAGTAGTTATGAAACTGTGATAAAATTTCTTTCGGAGAGATATATCTCTGGTCTTTAACCTTAATGGCTCCAATAAAATTATTTCTTTTCTTGCTTTTTACTAGGTTGGCCATAGATTTAGCTAATTTAGGTGAGAATATCTTAAATCTTAAGAAGTTATTAACATCAGATTTTGATACCTGTTGATTTATAAAGGTTTCTCTCTCTAGCTTCGCATTCTGATAATTAGACCAGTTTAGCTTACTGGGATTTTCTAGATATTTCGCGTACTTGTTTTTTAACTGGTTAGCTAGTTGAATCTCCCTCTTGCCTATAGCTTTCTTTCTTGCTATCATATAGGACTTGATCTGTCCTCTGAAAAAGGCTTTTAAGGTCTCCCAGAAAGTTTCTATCTTCGATAGATAATTTTTATTAAAATAGAAAAACAGAATTTATGTTTACCTGATAAATTACTTTCTCCAACGGTGTGTCCGATCCACGGCGTCATCCTTACTTGTGGGATATTCTCTTCCCCAACAGGAAATGGCAAAGAGCCCAGCAAAGCTGGTCACATGATCCCTCCTAGGCTCCGCCTTCCCCAGTCATTCGACCGACGTAAAGGAGGAATATTTGCATAGGAGAAATCATATGATACCGTGGTGACTGTAGTTAGAGAAAATAAATCATCAGACCTGATTAAAAAACCAGGGCGGGCCGTGGACCGGACACACCGTTGGAGAAAGTAATTTATCAGGTAAACATAAATTCTGTTTTCTCCAACATAGGTGTGTCCGGTCCACGGCGTCATCCTTACTTGTGGGAACCAATACCAAAGCTTTAGGACACGGATGATGGGAGGGAGCAAATCAGGTCACGC